>NW_017154815.1:0-252 GCF_001652005.2 Ceratina calcarata
AACGGCTCTCCCTTATCTCTTCTCAGAAGAATCGCTTTCCTAAAGAAGAGCGCGTATAAACATTTCCTAAAAATGGCCCGTCACTAGGCCAGTCCGCCACATTATAATTGAATTCAGACTTATAGATTTTTTAATAGCCGCATTAAAAATTAACGATTTTTCTCTAAATCTCAATCATTAATTGCGGATTCGTTCCAATTAAATGAATAAAAATATATTTCTTCAAATAATTATAATTCTTAATTAGCCAAA
>NW_017154817.1:0-252 GCF_001652005.2 Ceratina calcarata
ATGACAAAATGAAACAAATCATCTTTTCTTAGAAAACGTACAGGTATGAGGAGATTAGCCATGTCTTCTATAGATTCAACCGAATCGTTTATTCCTAGTTGTAGACAAGTAGCAGGTAATTTTAATTTCGGTGCTAAAGCAGTGAATATTTCAGCAGATCCTTCAATACCGGGTATAAGGAATACTTCGTTCTTCTTCTGACCACATTTAACAGGTAGTTGTACACAATACTGTCCATCTAATAGAGAAACA
>NW_017154818.1:0-252 GCF_001652005.2 Ceratina calcarata
ATTTTATTCGAAATAAATGTTTACCACGTGAAAACGTGGGTTCTGCTGCAAGTTTCTCTGAATAGTCTCGGGAATAGGATCCCACTTTCGTCAGTATATTATAGAAATCAATATTTTTGGTGACTCGAAGAATCACCGATTCGGTTCTGCTCCACATACTGGTGGCTAAATTCCACTTCCCAGCGTCTACCAACGATTTCGTTTCCTTCGCCGATTGGTCGATTTTCTCGAAGCCATCGGTGTCTACCATGC
>NW_017154819.1:0-252 GCF_001652005.2 Ceratina calcarata
AACCAGAGATGACGCCTCTACCTTCGGTGACGGATAAGGCGGAAGCTCGGGAATTCGCAGGAGGCCAGCCAGTCCAGGCAGCGGAACCTGCTGCACTTCCTCCCGCAGATATGAAGCCCCGGATCACATCCATTGAGACCCTCCCTGCGGACTTCAATTTGCAGATAGATACATACATGGAGGTATCCTTCAGAACTGCCTGGACCCGAGACCGCGCCCACCGAAACCCCGCCATCGGATCTCTGTATAGAC
>NW_017154820.1:0-252 GCF_001652005.2 Ceratina calcarata
ACATGCACATAAAGTGACAACCAGTAGAGCTGCTGAAATATCTGGAGAGAGTGACGCACGAGTTGGAAACCTGCGAGTGGAACTTCTACTTCAAGAGCTGTTGAAACATCTGTAAAGCGCGACGCACAACGTGAAGTTGAACGCTTACGGCAGAGTCGATCAAGAACGACAATCTCAAGAAAGCGGCGTTCAATTACAATAAAAACTATGATTACAAAATACATCACGATGTTGTCATTGGTCCAGTGACTA
>NW_017154821.1:0-252 GCF_001652005.2 Ceratina calcarata
CACGCTGGTCTGCGTTGACGCTTCCTCCTTTTCCAGGTCTCCTGCTTCCACGATGTCGTGGACGTTGAATTCTCCCGTCCACGTGCAGTCGTCCTTGCTCCTTTTGCCGGAACTCCCAATACAGGAATCGTCTACCTTCAGACGAACGTAGGTCCTCTGAATACCTTTAGCCTTCCAGGATCGCGTAGGCCTTCCAGGATCGTGTAGGCCTCCCAGGATCGTATAGGCCTTCCAGGATCACGTCGGCTTTCC
>NW_017154822.1:0-252 GCF_001652005.2 Ceratina calcarata
CATTCCTTCTGGACCGAGCCGGCACACAGCACATGACCGCGGTCTTGTGTGCGGCAACCGTAAGGCCCATAGATCTGATCTGGTCGATAACAAATTGTGAGACCATGGAAGCATTGTATCGACATCTCTTCCGATCACGATGTGATGTTAAAATTAGGGTATCGTCGGCGTACCCCGTGAGTTCAGACCCGAAGGGGAGAATTAAATTGAGAATACAGTCAAAACCAATGTTCCAGAGTGTAGCAGCTAGAA
>NW_017154823.1:0-252 GCF_001652005.2 Ceratina calcarata
CGTCTTGGTCGGGAGCTCAGACTCGAAAGGTCCTCCATGCTGGTTCGGCGAATTCATCTGATTGTGCTTTCTGTCACGACTCGCATTTACTCGCGAACTGTCTTAAATTGAAAGCCAAGTCTCTTCATGATCAGCTGGAGCTATTAGGCGTTTGCAGGTCTGTTACAACTGCTTCGGACCGCATATGTCTAAGGCCAGTAACTCTGCCTGGCGTTGCAAGATTTGTCGGGGGAAACACCATACGTTGTTGCA
>NW_017154824.1:0-252 GCF_001652005.2 Ceratina calcarata
TAAAAAGACAAACAATATTAATTACTCTATGCAATGGAGATGTTTTACTATTTTTTTTAAGAATACCACGCGTAAAACACGTAGAGGATGATTGCGAGCCGATAGAGCGTGAAACCACGGTTTTTCTGGTATGACAGCATGTCTATGGGACGAAACACGGGATAGGACAAAGTTCGACTCGTTAACGCCGATGGGAACCGTAAGAACGTGTATAAAACACACGGAACAAGCGCGTATCTACACGGCTACGAC
>NW_017154825.1:0-252 GCF_001652005.2 Ceratina calcarata
CCAGTGATCACAGGGCGATCACTTTCGATCTCAAGCTCGCTAACGACCGTGCGGATCTCATCAAATGAGTTTTACCGAGGTTCAACACGCGCATAGCGGACTGGGACAAATTTGATCGGGCGATGCTTCGGCAGATGAAGTCGTTACCCGCTCGCGCTCAACCGAGTTGCAGAGCGGAGGTTGAATCTCTCGCGCTCGATATCGAACGACTTCTAATCCATGCGTGCGAGAGCTCCATGCGGCTGAAGCGTT
>NW_017154826.1:0-252 GCF_001652005.2 Ceratina calcarata
CTCCTTCCCCGTACCTCCCGGCCACCGAAACATTGGTGGCCCCCAGTGGGGCCAAGGTGGCCCCCAACGGCCCCACTGGTGATGGTGGGGGACACCGCCCCCTAAGTGGAGGAGGGTAGGGCCCTCCTCCTCCGCCTCCTCCGCCGAGTAGGGTCCGCCGCTTCACGGACCCGCTCGGCCGCCAGCATTGCCTGGAGCAATGCTGGGAGCGAGAGGTCCCTCCCAACCGCGCTAAAGAGGACACCGCGTTGC
>NW_017154827.1:0-252 GCF_001652005.2 Ceratina calcarata
AAGAAAAGAGCAAGCCTTGAAAGGGTCAGTCTTAAGCGTCAGTCAATTGTCTCTTGTACAAAGTAATTGATACACCAAAATTCAAGTTTCCGTAAATACATTCGACACCGAGAAAATGAAAAAGAAAACAACAAATTGGTAAATAAGATTAACGCAACAGGAAGTGAGCATTATTCTCAGGACTTGGCTCGGGGCTGGTAGTTTTGGCTTGCATAATTTAAAAATAGGATTAACTAGGTCGTCATCCAACAG
>NW_017154828.1:0-252 GCF_001652005.2 Ceratina calcarata
ACAAACCAGACGAACTGAGCGCCCCCGCGACGCGAAACGAAGGAACCCGCACACGGCACGAAAGAGAGAGAAAATGAACAAAAAGAGAGCGACAAAGAACGGGAACGAAAATGCAACGACTCCTCCGAAACAAAACCGGACCAAATAACTCTTTAAACGAAACCGAAAACGCAAAGCAAGGAAATAAAGAAAACAAAAACCAACAAACAATAACAATAAACACAAACAAACGAGCAGAACAGACACAGAGAC
>NW_017154829.1:0-252 GCF_001652005.2 Ceratina calcarata
TTGTACAAAAATTTTTGTTGTGGAGGAAAGGGATGACGACTCCTGATTTTATATGTATACCCATTCCCAGGATTGATTATCTGGTCAATGATCGTGAAACAAGAATGTCAACATTTGTTTTTATTCATTTATTAATCAGGGATTTACTTCTTTTTAAAATACATTACTGTACTTGAATTTGGGACGGATAACACAGATCATATGTACATACGTTCACATAAATACTTAATAATGTAAAATATTTTATTTCCT
>NW_017154830.1:0-252 GCF_001652005.2 Ceratina calcarata
AAAAGTGTAGAAAACTGGCGCGAACCGAACCAAAACCAAACGTATTTCATTGATACACTATATTAGTATAAGTGACCGGGGAAATTCTAAGAATACATATTTATTACCAAACTCCAAATCAACGATATGCATACATATAATACTTTTTAGTTCATTTAGAATAGGTTATTTGGTTATTGTTGTCATGAAAAGATTTCAAATAAAAATACTAATGATAATAAAAAATATAATACCAATAAAAATTGCCGCCCC
>NW_017154831.1:0-252 GCF_001652005.2 Ceratina calcarata
ATTTGTATACGTTTTTTTAGGTATAAAATGATTTGAAGTACTCCTAAAGTTCTACTCTAATATAGCCGAAATCGTCTCGAGTTGCTGGTCCGCCCGAGCGCAAAAGGCCTCGAGTGCAAAGAGTTAACATCGACATTATCGACCAGTTTTCGACGTTAATGACATAATCTACACGACTGAAGGATAAATGATGTATGATACAGGTTTCCTACAAACTAAGTAGAAAACTAATGACATGAGTCGAGAACTCAT
>NW_017154832.1:0-252 GCF_001652005.2 Ceratina calcarata
TATGAATTGTACGTTCATTTATAAGGAATGAACAATGCCCAAGTTATGTCTGGAGTTATGCAAAATATATGATGCGAGTGACTGGCACTTTTGCGCGTATTTACGAAACAACTCTTTCACGGCCGGATGTGCAAAATATATGAATCATGAGAGTATCGGGCACTTTTTACGAAACAATACTTCTACACATCGCTCCATATGGCAAGACGGTCGGATGTTGAAAGGGACGAACCCAATTTGTAATTGTTAATT
>NW_017154833.1:0-252 GCF_001652005.2 Ceratina calcarata
ATTGCTGCAATGATTGTGATAATTTATTCAATTTAATTTTTTTATTTATTTCGTTCTTATGTTTATAAAATGATTGGCTACAGAAGAAAATTGAAAGAAATGTGCTACTACTTTTCAGGGGCAAATTCATTTTGTATCTCACGCAGTAGAGTCATTTTAACTAATTAGCAGACAGTTTCCTTTATTCCTTCCATCTATCTTCCTCCCCATAATCAATTGTTAATATTACTTCCATCTGTTCCTGTCCATTTG
>NW_017154834.1:0-326 GCF_001652005.2 Ceratina calcarata
GTATTAAGGTATCTAATTGTAAGCTAAAAATTGATTAGTTTAGAAGTCATGATTTTTGTCACCGAAACCCTATGTAGCTTAGGACAATGATTCCTGGCTAGCTCTGGCTTGTGCTAATTTCCTCTAATGGGACAAGATTCAAAAAGAGTAATAAGCCTATGTCTTATTTTTCAATGTCTAACTTTCGTAGTACATACATATAAAATATGAAATATGACAATTGAAATGCAATTAACCTACCAATTTTGTAGGCATAAACTACATCGCAGGAAAATTAATTTCTCTCAGTATTCATTACCCAGTAATTAAAAATATTAATTAAGTAA
>NW_017154834.1:2094-2867 GCF_001652005.2 Ceratina calcarata
AAATTACTGTAGGAACATTTTTCTATTCTTAAAATTGATTTTATCAAAATATTTGATAGTCTCGTTAAAAGAACTCCACATAATATTTTGTTTCAAGAAGGCCTTGAATTTACAAAAACACTACAGAATAAATTAGACGAAAAATTCCTTGATTTATTCAAATTTTAGTCCGGAATTGTTCTGCATTTCAATTTCGTACAAGCGAGCTGCTCTGATAAGCTACGAAAAAGTTGGGTATAACGAGCACCGCGCTTTTCGTTCCACCCATTTTTAAATGAATTTGCATATACCGTCAGGCGTTTGCCACATAGTTGGATTCATTAGCGAAGCTTACGTAGCAGAACCTGGGTAACGTTCAACATAAGAAAGAGGAGGCATTTGGTATTCATAAGATTTTCTGTTAGTAGGAAGTTGTTAATAAGAAGTGAGGATAGAGCTACACCTAACAAGGATCGTTATAAATTTCGTCTCGTCTCTTGTTACTAGACTGCGGATGATTATGCCAATGCATATTTTTATAGGAAATAGCTGTACATACGTGTGGGGGCTGCATAGTAGTATTCGTTCGTATCATTAGGTGATTCGAAGAACATAGTTTTTATTTTGCATATTGCATATATGTATTTTGTATATTTATGTTTAAAAACATATGCAATAATATATTGCACTTTTTTCGCCGTGTACATGTATGTATACATATAACCATCTGTCTCGGTAATGTTCTTTTCATTACTTTAGTCTATTTATTACTTTATTACTATTAATTACTTTAG
>NW_017154834.1:3669-5399 GCF_001652005.2 Ceratina calcarata
CGAAATATTTAAAAATACAAAATACAAAATATAACTTATACATTTATTATATATATATATACTTATTTATTTGAGAAACAATAGCAACAGTTACAGAAATTACAGCAATACATTTAATTATTAACATAAATAAATTAATAATCATTAATTATTAAAAATTACAGCAATTGCAACAATAATTACAGAAATAATAGTTAATCAAACATATGTATAAGTCTTTAATCTCAATACGTAATTTAAATATTAATTAAATAGTATTTTACATTTACAATTTCACGTTTGTAATGCATGTAAAACACCCAAGAAAAACTCCAGTTGTATAGTTACCGATTTTTTCACATTAGCGTACCAAATCTGAAAATCTAAAAATATTCATGAATAGTCCTTCTGCAAATCTACTATAAAAACATAATTCTAGTCCTGGACAATTTATATGATGAGCTATCGTTTGTAACACGCATGTAAGTTTGCATGAACCTCCATAATTCACATTCATATCCTTGATAACAGATACGATCAATAGAAACTGTAGAAGAGAGTAAGAGGTGTAATAAAACGTCAGAAGTGAAATTGCGTTACGATCTGACACAATCTTGACCCAAAATCGAGTACATCACCGCTATTCTGCTCCGCACCCCAAATCGAATTCTGAATAACACTTGACACCGTCGTGGCGTCCCTAATCCCGACACCTACTCACGCTTAATCGACTAATCCATTATAACCAATCTACCGCCACCCTAGCTACTCCTCAATCAAACCTAAATACATAAACCTTATTAATCTTTCACCTATGATACCTACATGGTGAGCCCACGAATTTATTTTCATTTTTTAGCTTTACGCTATTTTTATAATGGAACCTCTTTGTTACGGGTAATAAATATTATCCGGGATATACGTTTGTAATCGAAAAACTATTTTTTTTTATCCGTTTTGTAGTTACGACAGGCGTGGTAGTGCGGTTGGTGCATTCGCGTGTGCGTTCACGCGAGCGCAAATTGGACGATGGGTCCGTGCACTCGAGATAAATAAACGCCATAGGGGGTTAGGAGGCCGCATGCGGGTATCGTGGAAGTTACTCGTGGCCGGCAATCGAATAAATTTGCAGAAGCCTCGATCTTTCTTCGCCGGGGTTTCCCTTCCCCTTTCCCCTCTTCCCTCCCTTTGCAATCGTGGAGGAGGGCTACTCGTTAAGCTCGCGTACGTGGAACTTGCCTCTGGTCACAATCCGCGATTAGTCAACTCAATCTTGCCCTCTCTCCTTCAGATTCACTTCGTGATGAATTTTATAAGTAGAAAAATATTTTGTAATATACAGAGTGAGTCTAGAAATAAAGTTCAAACACAAGAATCTATTATTATAATTTAATAAGCTATACCAGTGCTTTCCAATTATTTTTGGTCACACTTTGAATTTAATAAGACTTCTGTGGTACACCACAAATAGGAAAACAATGATATTCCCTATTTTGTATTGTACAGAGTGAATCTGTAGGAAGTGTAATCTAAACTAACATATTTACTGATTCCACTAAGAAGCCTTATAGAAATGTTGAAAAACGAGAATGTATTAATATGAGGAACTGTACCATTGTTTCCTAATCATTTTGGATCTCACTTCGAATTTAATAAAATATCTATGACACACCATGTTTCAAATTAAAATTATGGCAATTCATGTATGCTTTTGCTTATTGTAGATATTTAATGAGATTTCAAATATTAAT
>NW_017154835.1:0-252 GCF_001652005.2 Ceratina calcarata
CACAGATTAACGCCACGCAAGGTAAGTTGCGAGGAATCCGTTATCTATCCACCATCGATCTGAAAAGCGGTTATTGGCAGGTGGCGCTTACACCCGAAAGCCGTCCAATCATCGCCTCCAAGGTACCCGGGAAGGGACTCATGCAATTCCGAGTACTACCGTTCGGCCTCCACTCAGCGCCGGCCACGTTCCAGCGGCTCCTAGATAGGATTATCGGGACGGACCTCGAACCACGGGTATTCGCATACCTAG
>NW_017154836.1:0-252 GCF_001652005.2 Ceratina calcarata
AGTAATGTACAGTAATAGGGAAGTAAATATGAATAAATGAAATAGAAAGAGAAATATGAAAATTAATGAAAAGAGAAAGTTCATAATAGTAGTATTTATTATAACTCTAGCATCATCGGGCAAAGAATGGGACTTGATTTACACCTTGAATGTACTTAATCATTCATCCCTCCACATATTCACTAACGATTCCTTTTACACTCCATTACCTATCGATCTTACATTTCTCTAAAATTTATTAAACTGAAAATA
>NW_017154837.1:0-252 GCF_001652005.2 Ceratina calcarata
TTTCATAATGGGATCCGAATTTCACAATGTGTCATAATAGGCTACTTTACCTTATTTCTCCGTTATAGACATGTGTGGTGAGCGTGGTGAGTGGTCACGTTTCTTCGCTCTTACGTCTTTTCAGGGTATTTCACTCAATGTATTATTTTAATAGCACGGCTTTCAGCGCCACTCAACGAAATGTGCAAAAAGTAAAGGAAAAATGGCGGGAACAGGCAGAAATTTAAAAATCTGTATCCCTATATTCTATAC
>NW_017154838.1:0-252 GCF_001652005.2 Ceratina calcarata
TTAACGCATAATTTCTAATATTCTAATACATGGACTTGCCATTTTTTTATCAGACCGTACGTGACTTGTAACTGTCTAAATCCTTTACATGAAATATAATTCTCTCTTTTACATACTTTTTATTGTATATTTTAAATAATATGCTGGACATTGACATTATTTCAACTTTAAAATATCCTTAAATCATACATTAAAAATTATACAAAATTGCAAAATTCTCTTTGTTGCATTCATATTTTTTTTATAAATGAA
>NW_017154839.1:0-252 GCF_001652005.2 Ceratina calcarata
TATCTCGGAATGGAAAGATTATTGGGGAACAACATACGACAAATTTCAATACCAAGATAATTTCTATTTGCGGTGCAGAGAGACGCCAATTTATGCAGTGCATACGGAATTAGAGAATACATTTAGAGAAATTTATCCGGATGTTTGTTCACCGCTGGAAAGTCTGAATTTGGCGTGTTCCTCAAAGCAAAATGATTGTTTTAATGTACACAGTGATACTGGCAGATACTATTTTCCTTGTGAAAATCAGCT
>NW_017154841.1:0-252 GCF_001652005.2 Ceratina calcarata
CACTAGATTGCCGGATGTTGGGTATATACCTATTTTTCCTGAAATGAGACAATTTTACTCAAGCGTCAAAATTGAAGTTTTAAAAAAAAAAATAAAAATTTTATTTTAAGAACACTTTACTAAAAATAATTATCAAATAAACATCAAAATAGGAATAGCACATGTGCATTTTTGGAATTAAGAAGTGGGGACGAGCAGAAATTAGTATTCGTATACATCTCATAATTCTATTATAAACCAATATATGGTTTA
>NW_017154842.1:0-252 GCF_001652005.2 Ceratina calcarata
ACAGCCCCTTAAATCTGTGTACTTCACTTCTACATTTCATTCCTGCAAGTATTTTATTTTATTATTAGCTGAACACGTATTTCATCTCTTTCCACCCTCTTAGGGGATGATCGAGAGAAAATCATGCTTTTTAATTTTTACATGTTTGTGAGAATTCATTAAATTTCGTAGATTTTGGAACAACCCTCGTCTCACCCCTTAAGGGTTGATTTAAACTTAAATCCTCGAGATAGTATCTAATATTATTTATTA
>NW_017154843.1:0-252 GCF_001652005.2 Ceratina calcarata
ACGAGTATTCGTGTTAAATCAGTATTTTCTATATTACAGAGAATAAGCAGGAGCTGGAATCCGACGGCACCACCGCAGAGCGAGAGCCGGGTCGCCATCAAATAATACCCCAAATATACCCCAGAATTCCACTCTTTTGAATTTTCTCTTTTTTCTTTTTAATTATATAATTTTATATTGGTGCTGGGTTTTTTTCGATTAATAAATTGGGGTTCTTTTTTTTTCTGAAAACCTCTGCGTCAATTCATTGAA
>NW_017154845.1:0-252 GCF_001652005.2 Ceratina calcarata
ATATTATTATATTGTTTCATACACGTATTTATATTGATTCTTTTTCGAAAGGAAGAATTATTTAACAAGTGCACGAAAATAAAAACAAGATATTTACCATAACTACGCACCCTTCCATCATTTTACGTGGAGTATTACTTGGATTCGTTCTACGTGAATAAAAATTGTAAATCGAATAAATTCCGTAGAAAAGAAAAATGTTGGAAATAACAACTACTTACTGCGTATAAGTTTAAAAAATACACGTTTACA
>NW_017154846.1:0-252 GCF_001652005.2 Ceratina calcarata
TGCAACCGTTATTCGTGCAAATCTAGCCACACCTTGTGCAAATATCCAGTTAGTAGAGAATGCGATTTCAATGCCTCTTGCTACGCTATATGTGTAAACTTCGCGCGTTTTTTACCATAGTTCGTAATTGCAGAATCCAAGTCCGGCGCCGGCTTGCGGTTCGGTGTCGTCCGTGGGATTGACGAGCGCAGAGAAGGATGCGATAGTTAAAAAGCATAACGATCTAAGAGCGTACGTCGCCGCTGGAATGGA
>NW_017154847.1:0-252 GCF_001652005.2 Ceratina calcarata
ATAAAAATATTCCTCGAAATGGAGGCAACAAATTTTTATGTACCGGAGTTGGAAGATGAAAATTGGATACACAAATTGGCTTTCGTTTCGGACGTAGTTGACCACTTAAATTGCCTAAATATCATGTTACAGGGTAATGAAAGAACAATTATCCATTTGTATAATAATATAAAATTATTTATAAACAAATTAAACGTTTGGTCGGAGGAATTATCCAACAAAAATGTTCAAAGTTTTCCAAAATTAATGTCT
>NW_017154848.1:0-252 GCF_001652005.2 Ceratina calcarata
AGACGCCCAAGCTTCCGTTCGGGGATTTTTACAGTCCTGCTCGCTCATCGGAAACTCCGCCGACACAACCCGACGCCCTGAAATCCGGAGGGAACTGACTAAAGGAGAGGGAAGGAATGGCTAACATTAATTTTCCCCCCGAATCGACCTTCCGTGCGACGGCTAGTTCCCACCCAAGCAGGTGCCCCATCGGCGAGCCTGAAGTGGAACTTCAACGAGTCCGCGAGCGAACTAGCGTTCAAGTCTACATCT
>NW_017154849.1:0-252 GCF_001652005.2 Ceratina calcarata
TAGTTAGTTATTTCGCATTCGACACCCCCTATTCACTTGTCCCACGCATCATTATTCTCTTCTATTCCTGTCTATTTTCGATATCGGCAGCATTAATGAAAAAAGGTGTTGTACTCGGATTTTCTCAGATTTTTCGCAAGGCGTTAAGTAAGGAAAAACCTCAAAAAATTGATTTCTCGAATTTTCTCGATTACTACCCCCCTGGTTGAGATATAGGGCTAAAAATTAGAGTGAATGTTTCTTTTTTGATAA
>NW_017154850.1:0-252 GCF_001652005.2 Ceratina calcarata
CTCGATGCACAAAACACTCTCGATGGACCACTCCACTAGGGGAGACTAAAGAAATTAGAAACGAAGGTTGACGCTGACTGTTCTTTAGTTTAACACTTCTATTAACACTAGAAAGACTGACTCCTTTTGGGCAATATAGATATAACACATATATACAGGGTGTCCCAGAACTCCCTTTACGCCCGAAAATGAAAATGATAAATGCATTTATATGTTGTACAAAAAGTCACAAAATTCTAAGAAATTGTGTCA
>NW_017154851.1:0-252 GCF_001652005.2 Ceratina calcarata
AAGAATACGACTGACTTGTACGTCTTGGTCATCCTTCTAAATTTAACGTTAACAAATGAAGAAACTCAGACCCTCAAGTAAAACATCGATTGTGATAGAGATTTTATTCATTCTTTCTCCACATACAAGGTGTTTCGTAATTTTTCGACAAACGAGCAAGAATACGACTGATTTTTAGGTTTTGATCATCCTTCGACAGTTAATGTTAACGAACAAGAGAATTCAGACTCTCAAGTAAAACATCGCTTAGGA
>NW_017154852.1:0-252 GCF_001652005.2 Ceratina calcarata
CGTTAAAAATTAGCGAAGGAAGAAGACATTATTATCGTAAGCAACTCCCGCCATGGTTTCGTCCCCATTAATTAAATGGAATTAAAAATGAGCGAAAGAAATGTTAAGAAAAATAGAAAATCCTATTTTTACTATTTAACCCTTTGCACTCGAGGCCTTTTGCGTTCGGGCGAACCAGTAATTCGAGACGATTTCGGTTATATTAGAGAAGAACTTTAGGGGTACTTCAAATCATTTTATACCCAAAAGAAC
>NW_017154853.1:0-252 GCF_001652005.2 Ceratina calcarata
CGACGCTTCAGGCGACTTGTGGGATACGTCGACGATTGACTTCAACTTCCTGCGCTTTTAAAAGCCTCCTATGTGACCCTCCGGTCCTATTTACTCACGTTCGACTAGACAAAATTTGTGGTTGGGAAACCCGGAACGAGGGACACGTATTTAAATTAAGGGAAAATCATTAGATCCCTCTCAAACGAATTTTACATTTCCCAACATGATTTATTAGCTACTGTCATTCCAAAATCAACTTTTATGACTAGA
>NW_017154854.1:0-252 GCF_001652005.2 Ceratina calcarata
GACAACAATAAAGAGATAATACTCAAGGCTCGAATTAGTTTTAGTTGAAAATAATTTTAAAAAACGAATTTTTATATAGACATTCGTAACCAAGATTTCTTTTTAGATTAGAAAAGTTTAATCAGAGATAGATACGAACTCCCGCGAGTAGTTTTTATTTATATTATCTCCATGAAGGTTTTATACAAAATTGCATACTCCCGCGACAGCCATCGAAGGACGATGAATGGTGAAACCACGCGCTGCGCTTAT
>NW_017154855.1:0-500 GCF_001652005.2 Ceratina calcarata
TATTAAAAATGACCATAAATGTATGGAGATCATGATTATTACCAAAATTAGCAAATTTTCTATTTCTTATTTTTTTTCTTTAAATGAATAATAAATTCGCGAACAACCACAGTCCGTTGATAACATAAACGAATATTTCTTGTATACGTTTCTGATGATAATAAGTGGACAGAAGCCGAAGGAATGAATGAGAATGGGATTAAGATTGCGAGACACTTTATGGAATTGAGTCTGGTGGTTATTGGCCACCGGCGAGTCAGTTCGTTGAATTTCATCCCCATCCCTGACGCGCGATGAAGTAATCGTGAAACAGTCCCTCGGAGGATACAATTCCCCGTGGCCATTAACCTTCTTGGTTCGCCACCTAAACTCCGTAGCAATTCATCGGAGATCGACAAATTGTCACCTAGGAAAAGTAATTCCGTCCCACGATAGAAAAAAATATTTTCATGACTCAACGACTTTTTTAATTCAATCGAAGCCCATTGGACATTTTGTAT
>NW_017154855.1:1734-2382 GCF_001652005.2 Ceratina calcarata
CTCCATAAAAAATGTTACTATAAAATATAGATAATAATAAAAAATGAATAAAATCTGGTTTCAAATCAGGGCAGTACTTTAGGACTGACCAATAATAATTAAGAAAGAAATTTATATAGGACTCTCTTTTTTACGTTAGATATATTGGCACGTGGTAAACGATAGATGCAATAATGTTTCCGAATAATTTTACAGCGTGTAACGTATTGGCAGCGAGCTTGACCGAACCGTACACTCTACGTAATTATGGCCGACGTATAAACTGTACGTACGTAGCGTTCTACCCCGGCACGGTGCAGGTAATCGCGCTCAGCGTGGGAGTCTCGAATTTCCTCAGTTCCGTCCGCACCGCGGAAACCGGGGCTCTACGAAAAGTTCGTATTTTACCCTTTGCAAATATGCATATATCACACTCACGTTCAACCAACTTTAATTACTCTACAACTCTACAAACTACCTCATTTCCTACTTTAAATCATCTGATCAACCCTTTGGGATTAACTTATTTAGCACTCGGAATCTTAATTAACATCTCTGATGTCTCTTAATTAACATCTCTGGTTTTATAATTTATTCGCGATTTAGGGAGGCTATATGCTTAAACAATGCTAGCATGTTGAATTTTTTATTATTTTTATTATTTATTAC
>NW_017154856.1:0-252 GCF_001652005.2 Ceratina calcarata
ATATAGTACATAATATTATTTACTGTGTTATACATATAATATAAACATACGTAATATTAGCATTTATTGTACTATTTTATAAAAATGATTTAATACTAAATGATGAATTAGAGATTTAAAACACTAATATAAATTTTTTTCCCATACTAGTATTATCATTTGGTTGTCTGGATTGATTGTGAAACCAACACTTTACGATAGCCATTAGAAACCTTCCCACAAGAATGTCTAATATCTCATAGTGTTAAAAAT
>NW_017154857.1:0-252 GCF_001652005.2 Ceratina calcarata
TTGTTTTTTACGTCCAGTTAATAACGAAATTATGCTTAGCCAAGCAGAAATTGGGACACTTACCTTATTAAATTAATAATTGTCGAAACAATGGGACGTTTGCAACTATTTTAGAAGCATGACAAGGAAATCTTCTTATAAATGCAAGGGGATATGCAAACAACGTGAAATAAAATTATCATCAAATCCTGAATTACTTCTATAATATTTAAATCATACGAACCATGATTGCTTTAATCTACAAAATATTTC
>NW_017154858.1:0-252 GCF_001652005.2 Ceratina calcarata
CGGTTGTTTTAATAAATGGACGCTAGGTTTTCCAAAAAAAAGAACCCCAATTTATGTAGTAAAGAAGACCCCAGCACCAATACAAATTATAACAGTAGAAAATAAAATAGAGAAAATTCAAACGAGCTTGACGGCGACCCGGCTCTCGCTCTGCTGTGGTGTCGTCGGATTCCAGCTCCCGCTTATTCTCTGTAATATAGAAAATACTGATTGAACACGAATACTCGTGTTATCGACGTATTACCTGCGAGT
>NW_017154859.1:0-252 GCF_001652005.2 Ceratina calcarata
ATTGTTTCCTGGAGAGATTAACGTTCTCGTTAATCGCCACAAATCCGAGGATACAGAATGTGACGGAGCATATTTCCTGCGTTCCCGCGTAAACGCGCAACCGGCCCGACGCAGCGAGCTTTCGGAGCGGACGCTAGGCGGCGTCGCCCGAGACGGCCTTCGCGCAGCCGAGATACGACGCGGTGAGAATCCCGACTCCACCACTAGGCGGCGCCGATCGGGAAGCCTTCTCGCAACCGCGATTGCGACGCG
>NW_017154860.1:0-252 GCF_001652005.2 Ceratina calcarata
ATTTTATATGATACTTATAAAAAAATTTCTCTGTTCTATCGATAACCAGGCGAAAATAATGCAAAATTTGGGTTTACATGACTACAGTTTTCGTCCTTATATACGTAAGTAGATTTTTGGATCATCAAGTACCTTCGAAAAGATAAAAGCTAAATCTGACATGCTTTGATCCTGATTTCTTTTGGGTATTGTTTATAAATAAACGTATAGTAATTTCGATTTTTAATCTACTTTGAAATGTTCATATTACTA
>NW_017154861.1:0-252 GCF_001652005.2 Ceratina calcarata
GTAATAAAATAGCGAAGTTAAACAGACCAATTTACGGTTTAAAACAGTCAGGTCGTAACTGGAACAATGCAATTGATAAGTTCCTGATTGAAAATAAATTTAAAAGATTAAACAGTAGTAACTGCGTTTATACATATGATAATGATCTCATATTAACAATCTATGTAGATGATATAATATTAATGAGTAAAAATAGGATTAAGATGAATGAAGTTAAAGCTATATTAACATCGCGATACGAAATAAGAGATT
>NW_017154862.1:0-252 GCF_001652005.2 Ceratina calcarata
CAATGATTCAGATCGTAAGGGTTGCTCTTATTTAATAATAATCTTAAACACTCTGCCATATCCATGAATAAACTTCTGATAATAGAATACTTAATAGAACTGTAAAATTACAGTAAATTTAGTTAACATTTGTTCAGTAGAAACAGGATTGGTACGAGTCATTTTACTGTTACGTTAAACTCTAAGTAGAATAGGACGTGGTCAGACGCGCGCGCGTCCAGTACGTAACGCCCGTTACTACTTAAACGCTAG
>NW_017154863.1:0-252 GCF_001652005.2 Ceratina calcarata
AAATGCTAGCTAAATCATTTACGGGGAACAAGTTCCCACGCATTCCTAGATGCAAGCAAATTGCAGATGTACTAAGTATGAATAACTCTCACAATCAGAGTCACTACAAGAAACTAGCAATTAAACATGAACAAGTATGTTTAAAAAAGGGGGCATGCATCATGTTAGGGGATAGATGGACCCTAACGGGTCCGGGTTCGAGGGACGAGACGCGAAATAACCGGACAATTATGTTGCACTTTTAACGCCTTT
>NW_017154864.1:0-252 GCF_001652005.2 Ceratina calcarata
AATGTGCCAGATAAACTATCGTCATTACTGATTGGATCACTAACATACCTAAAAGAACATAATGTAATTCAATGTGTGAAAAATTATACTACTTGGGAAATGATAACATTTAAATATAAATATTTTTTATGTTATTGTGTGTCAAGCATGACTTTTCGCATCGAAAATCTGTGTAAAGTAAACTTTTTCTATGATACGTAATGTCGCATTTTACTCGTATATCTTGCATAAAATCCTTTTTTTGTTATTAAC
>NW_017154865.1:0-252 GCF_001652005.2 Ceratina calcarata
TTTTGTACAGAGTGTAAAGAAATATTTGGTCTTGATTATTAAAGACGTGTTCTACCGATGTGAAATTATGCTAGGTTCTCATTCGATAAACTTAAGGATGTATTGGCTATACAATCAGTCCCAAAAGTTTATGTACTTTAGAAAAAGTTTTCTATAGTTAAAAAGAAATCAGACGTCGAAAGATGAATGATTTTGAATGAAAACAGTTTACGTAACGATCAACTGGTTCTTAAACAATAAAAATTTTTTATA
>NW_017154866.1:0-488 GCF_001652005.2 Ceratina calcarata
GACTATTCTCTGATTTATATCTTAAAAATGAAAGCTAATTTGATGTAATTTATTTACGTATCTTGTAATAAATTAGCAACAGTTCTCTACTATGTTGCGAATATAATTACATGAGTTAATGGTAAAAATAACTTTAAAGCATGTATAATGTTGTTATCTAAACTTTTTTCTCAATTATTTTTTCAGGTTCATTCAAATCATCCAAGAAAGTTTCTTGTTTTACAGCACGAATCGTGTATACGTAAATACCTATTGCTAAAGCACCTAAACACAAGCCTCCTACAGTACACCTCTTACGAGTGTTTTTATATTTCAATGCCCTTTCAATAGCTATTTGTTCTGCTTGTTGCATATAAATTAAGTCACTATATTTTAATCTATTTTTATCTCTTAAGAGATCTAACTTTTGCATGAACTCGCTACTTCTCTCATCTGTAAATAATTTAGTTTCAATAAATAAATAATTTACAAAAACATACCATTTGAAT
>NW_017154866.1:2126-2327 GCF_001652005.2 Ceratina calcarata
GATTGCATCTTCTGAAATGATTCCTTTATATAATTTTACGACTTAGTTTCTATGTTTTCAATTGTCCCAGTGTCCTATTCTTATCTCTGTTAAAAAAAAATGGTTACATAAATCTAATGCAGAATATGTATTGTTATCAGTTATACAATAAATAATTCAACTATAGAAATGCATTATGTGTATAATATGCATGTTTTATAT
>NW_017154867.1:0-367 GCF_001652005.2 Ceratina calcarata
TGACCCGACGATTCCCGATGACCGTCGACTCGAGATGCTGCAGACTCCCTATCTGAGCTGGCGACGGCGTACGCCCCTGCGTGGTCCTCGATGAGGGTGCTCCCGTACGTCTATGATATGCTGCCGTTGGCGATGATCGAGGCAGCGTGCGTCCCCGTACTACCACTGAAGAGCAGCGTTCGCTGCTGACGATGACCGGCGCGGCGTAACCCGACGCACTGACGCCGAAGAAGTCGTGGCCCGTTCTCGCTCTGCTAATGCCGCTCGGTACAGGGCCTCGATTTCCTCAAAGCGCAGCTCTCGTCCTCGCGCCGTCGTCATCGGATCGAGATGTCCTGCCTTATGCCTAAAAAGGGAATCGCTCCAG
>NW_017154867.1:2362-3285 GCF_001652005.2 Ceratina calcarata
GCTTCGTAAGCAGAGTACCGACTGGCTGAAACCTCTGTAAATCAAAATAGAAATAATCTCCACATGGAATCCAACGGAGTTCTAATACTTTCAGTTCGGAATCAACGAAAAGAGCTAAACCAACCGCGTGCGAGTGAGCGCTCTGTGGGATATCTCGGAGCAAATCGGCGGAGGTCCCAGCCCATTTCCTTAGGTGGAAACCTTCTTCTTTTAATAAGTTGCACAAATGTTCACGAATGTTTCTCAATCGCTTCTTATCAGTTGCGCCTATGAATACATCGTCGACGTATACGTCCCTTTCAATTATAGGAACTGCTAGAGAGTATTACTCTCCGTCCTCTTTTGCAAGTTCCAAAAGAGTACGCATTGCCAAATACGGTGCACACGCCGTACCGTAAGTGACAGTGTCCAACTCATAAGCCTCTAGTTGTTCCGTTTCCGGCGTGCGCCATAAAATGCACTGAAATCGACGATCTTCGGGAGCGATTAATATCTGCCTGAACGTCTTTTTAATATCAGCTACCATCACGAATCGGTACAACCGCCAATTCGTAAGATCCGCAGTGATGTCCTGCTGCAGTTTCGGCCCGATATGCAGGATGTCATTGAGTGAACTTCCGTTAGAATTTTAGACAAAATAATTTACGTGATAAAGAATAATGAAAAGCCAAATATTGTTAAACGTGAAATTTATGCACAATATAAAATTTAAGGAGGCGCGTTGAATTATGTCAATTTTATATTAAGAAATAATGCGCATGTGTATGTGCGCTCTCCACCCGAGCACATGGCGTATCACGGAAACAAGCGGTCGTTAGCGCATCGTGTTTTGTTGTTTTTCGTTGCTATTGTCTGTGGTAACATGCGGTGTTCAAACGCGTTTCTTGTATTCATTTATTAATATTCACATCTCATTTAATATC
>NW_017154868.1:0-252 GCF_001652005.2 Ceratina calcarata
TTCCAAACTGAATTAAAAGGACCTCGATAGAATTCACAATTCAAACTCGTATCAAGCAGACGTCTGAAAACGCACATAGTATTCATTTTTCGAAGTGATAAGATTTTTGTATAACAATACGGGAAGATATCGAGAGTATTTGTGAAACGATTTAACAGTATCGCGACTTCCGCTGTCTGAATTTAATTGAATTTCCCACCTGCAACGTTTTTCCTTTGGTTTCCGGCACGGCTATGAGACAATAAAAGAAGC
>NW_017154869.1:0-252 GCF_001652005.2 Ceratina calcarata
TAATTAACTGTATATCGCAAATAACGTTAAATTTATTTGACGTAAATACCATGCTATTGTGTTAATTGTTACATTTTGTTGAACAATAAAATATTTAATTACGAATCTCTCAAATACGATGCGTACGGTGATTAAAGAAATATAAACTATTAAATTTGTAAGTAACAAATATATCTTTATTTCTCTAAATGTATACATGTTAATACAAAAAGTAAATTAAATTTAGTAAACGTCATTCTCATCACAATAATC
>NW_017154870.1:0-252 GCF_001652005.2 Ceratina calcarata
TTCTTCTATCCGGAATTTCTTTTTCTTTTCCTTTTAGTTGTTTATTTCTGTATGTTTCTACTGTCTTGCATAATTTGTTTCCCATGCGGTGATTGGCTGGAAAACCTCTTTCTTTGCATAGACAGCACTCAGGTGAAGGAGCTTGGCACGCTTGTATTGAGTGATTGCTTGCTCCACATATGTAGCACCAGGTTGACCGGTCTGTTTTATCTTTATTATTACAGTTATCTCTCACGTGACCAAACTCCCAGC
>NW_017154871.1:0-252 GCF_001652005.2 Ceratina calcarata
ATTTATAATCTTATTATATTCGTACATTGTTGCTGCTGAAGCTTAATATCTGTTCTTGTTATTCATCTGCAGAGAATCAAAATTAACGAGATTGTTGCAAGAGTCGTTGGGTGGTCGGACGAAGACTTCCATAATTGCGACTATATCACCGGCGAGTGTTAACGTCGATGAAACGATATCGACATTGGACTACGCTCATCGTGCGAAGAATATTAAGAACCGGCCGGAGATAAATCAGAAGCTGTCGAAGAA
>NW_017154872.1:0-252 GCF_001652005.2 Ceratina calcarata
TAGCATTTTATGTATCCACTGATGCCTATAAAAGAACTAGTTGCGGTTTCTAGTACGTAAAATCCATTGCATTTTGTCCGAATATAAGAAAAAAATCAATGGGCGAACGATGTGTATGTGCGATCGAAATGCAGTGAATTGGATACACATTCAACGATTTACAATTGAGGGTTGATACTAACTAAAGAATTACATGTATATTTCCTGAATTTGAATATTTCATCTGAGGTGTATAATTGTGGAACATTGGCT
>NW_017154873.1:0-252 GCF_001652005.2 Ceratina calcarata
TTTGGGGCTTCGTTAATTAGTTATTAACATTTAAAAATTCGATCTTTTTGCCCCTAAAATTGGCAATCCGACTTGCATCGGCGTATGTTTTCAACATACGCTCAGCTGATCACCGCCGATCAATGCATGTCGATAACCGTAAGTAGGACCATACCTATAAGAAATTTGTGGGCTTACTTCGGGTGCTGGAGATGAGAAAGTCTTTTAAAACGATGTATTTTGGCATTCAACTTAATCACTCGCTTAATCCGC
>NW_017154874.1:0-252 GCF_001652005.2 Ceratina calcarata
AGTAAGATGTGCTCACCCATATCCCAAAATATTTCTATAATCTTGAGTAAGTGTATTTTGAACTTGTGAAGTTAATTGATAAAGAAGTGGAAAAGACAAATAATTTAAATACATATTTGCATCAAACCTAATGCAAGGGGATGATAGAAATCCATTCAGTGGTAAATACCTCAGCCTATGTAAAAATGATTCCATGATTATTTAAGATAAAGTTTATTTAAGATAATTTAAGATTATTTAATTGATTATTTG
>NW_017154875.1:0-252 GCF_001652005.2 Ceratina calcarata
CCAAGTCCTCTTCTGCCGCCGATGATGCGGCTGGGCAGGACAAGGCGTCGGCGCCGGCAGAGAAGCCCGCCCCTGAAAAGGGCGTCGGAGGCTCGAATGCCGGCACCAAAGCGAAGAGGCTGAGGACTTCCGAAGCCTCTTCAAAGGCCGACGCTCCGAAAGCTGGACTGGCAGCTGGGAGCGCCGGTGGCCAATCCGGTGACGGTTGGAAAACCGTCACCAAAAAGCGAAGTAGAGCCAGTAATGGCAATT
>NW_017154876.1:0-252 GCF_001652005.2 Ceratina calcarata
AGTCAAAATTACTTCCTTGGGCAATCTAGTGTTAAATAACGCGCCGTTGGCAGTAATCGGAAAAATCAGGAGTATGTAAATTCTTATCCACGAGGAACGTAAGAACGGTTGCCATGTAGTTTGGTTAATAGAATGCGAAGAAGACTTCGCGAATTTCCATCCGGCGGTAAGTGAGTCATCAGTAAGTACTCGTTAGCTGGAAGTAATAACATCTCGGATTTAGACACGTTTAGATAGAAAGAGAGAGAGAGA
>NW_017154877.1:0-252 GCF_001652005.2 Ceratina calcarata
ATGTATATAAAAGTGAAAGTTAGGATTATATTGCTCTTATTTATTAGAAAAACTAAGCTAATTTATAAGAACGCCTTTTCACAGAAGAATCCTTCTTTTTTCTTTAGAATTAATTGACATATTTTGTGCATTAATTTTTCGCTTGCTCCTGGTTGAATTCTCTTGTGAGTAACTTCAGTGGTCGGTTTTGGATGTTAGGCAGATGTTATACTTCTAAATTCAACTATAAAACATGTTAATACAATATAATTA
>NW_017154878.1:0-320 GCF_001652005.2 Ceratina calcarata
GTTGGAGAACGCAATGTAAATCAGAACTTGATCAAAAAGTGACTTACACAATTATGGCTTTTACCCCTACATAACTACTTCTCGAAGTATATGAACTGAAGAGCAGTGATTCAAACTCGTTGGTATTCACGTCTATTGGTGATAGGCGATTCTCGGAGCGAGCATAATTATGATTACAGCAAGAAACATAAAACAGGGCATTAAAAGCCCCATTCTGTACAATTAGTCACGTTCGTAGATATGCCTAACCAGATCACATAAATTATTTAACTATTAGTAATAAACACCTGATTTGAGAAGGATCCCCTAAATTCCATATT
>NW_017154878.1:2720-4739 GCF_001652005.2 Ceratina calcarata
TGTTGCATTTGAAACAGTGGTTTTGTTTTCTTTGCAAAAACCTATTTGGCACCTTTTTCGCATTTGCACACGAGAATCCGAACTTGAATTTGTTGACGTTTTCTGTATATTTTCTTTTTCTTCCTGTTGCTCATGTTGAAAATCTTCGACAAGTTCTTCAGCTAATTGGAATAAAAATTGTTGTCTAGAGATTTTTTCGCCGGTTGTTCCTGTGTATAAAACCCATGAATTGATAATTGCACTATAACTTGAAATTTTTACTGTAATACTCGCTTGGAGTAGAGTGAAATTGGCTATTCATGCGGCAGCCAACAACAAATATAGCACAATGCAGCAAAATATATCACGCAATAAGAAAAATGTCCAATACAGTGGTTTTGTATCACAAGAAATACAAATCGAGATACAGAATCTTTGCACGGGTCAAATGACCCCTTGCGGTAGTTAGGGCAGATTACATATATTTCTCGGTAAAAAAATTAACAAGAGAGGAGTACATCTTGAAAAATACATTCGATGTATTTCTTAATAAAAGTCGTAAAGGCAAATGGCGATGTGATAATGTTATTTTCAAGAAATTCCGACAAAAAGTTTAAAATGGGTCATTTGACCCGTTATGGTAGGTTTAGTGTTAGGCACACTGTGACCTTACTATCGAAGATATAGGGATAGATAATGGATAGTTCAGGAATGACACAAATATTTTGTGCTCCAGTCTACAATTCATATATATTCTTGGATATATGTAATTATTTACCAGTTGTGCTTACACAGTAGTCCTGTCATCAGTCTGCGAGGGTCGGTGGTCTCGGCACTGACTCTAATCGTTCACGGAACTATATGCCGGAATGTTATACCTTCGCGACCGTCCTAGGCAAGTGCGTTCGTCCCCCGGGTAAACTGTTTAAGAATCAATTACGATTCAAGGAATCTCTGAACGATGTCTTGGACGGACGTCGATACGGACAGAACTGGCGACCCCTGAGCCGAAAATCGAACTGCCATGCGTGTCCCCATGGCCGGGTTTTATAATCTAAAAGATTTCATGTCAGCGCCCTATTTACTTTAATCATTTCGACATGTCCTGGATTTCAGGTGCATATGAGATCGATGATTTACTTACTTATGTCGAAATGATTAGTCGCCACATTTCGATACTCACTTACTGTCGCGGAGCGTGTATGTTACGAAAGTAGCAAATGAAAAAGAGCACAGCCCTTTAATGGGGACCTAACAAGTCTGAAGGTGGCAGTTTGTCGCCGGGAACCACGTCCCTTATATACATGTAAATTCGGATACATACCCTTATTAATTAACACATCTGCTTTCTGATTTTATGGCTTTGTGGTCTATTAATAATAGTAGCTGATAGAATGGTAAGCGTACTTTTGCTGTATTGTCCTGCAAGTTTACATTGATTTCATTGAGCATTGGTTTATTTGGATTTATCTAAAATTAGCAATTTAACTAAAATTGAAATTTGACGATTTTATTTATATACAGTCGCCTATGTATAGTCGTTTCACATTAGCTCCCTGACGAACTGAGCGAACGTCTAAAACGGGGCACTCCAATCCAAGCCTCACGGTGGTCTCGATAAAGACATTCCCGAGACTTCAAAGCGAGAGTTGTGTCCCAAAGACTGGCCTCTTCTCGATCGAGAATCGTTCAAAGACGCGGCTGTGTTTTGGTCCTCGGCCCTCCTACTTGGTGTTGCAAGTTTTCCCCTATCCGCCACCGTGGGACGCGTCAACGGGAAGGTTTAACACCTTCCCTATCTAGCGCTGGCAGACGGTTTTCGTGACCAGAAGCGGTCGCGTCAACTCATGCAGGCCACCGGCACGACACTCTCAGATGATCGTTACATACGACTCGCGTAAGCCATGAGTGTCCACAGTTTCGCAGGCAGTCGACCACCTGACTCACGCAGGTCACGGTTGTCGGAACGCAGGCCGTGAACAACGCCTCATGAGCGGTCTATTCGCAGCAACGAACTTGTGCCTAAATACGTTCCTAATC
>NW_017154879.1:0-252 GCF_001652005.2 Ceratina calcarata
ATTTGTAATAAATGTAAAGCCTGCACCAGTTATTGCGTTAAACGCTCGAAAATCCTTTGCACAATAACTCACGCAGACATTTAATATTGTTTTCGTGTCCGCCGTCGAAATTTCAATAGCACTCGCTTGAGACTCGGTCCTCTCCAAACAATCGTATTTATGTAGAAGTCTTCGTAAATGTGACGCTCGAATGCTCATTGTATACTGGTATAATTTTAAACTGCACTGCACTGCACATAGTCTATTATAATA
>NW_017154880.1:0-252 GCF_001652005.2 Ceratina calcarata
AAGCAGCTGAAATGGGTGGAACAATTCGACGGAATTCTCTGCGAACAAGCCTGAGATATGGACACGTAAAGAAGAAATATTAGCAGAAAAATAAAAAAAAGAAGTTGCACCGTCTTACGATGGCTGCCCTCGCGCTTTTATTCACGGCCGTAAAACAGGCTTAGCACGTCGCTCGGGCCGGTTTAAGAACGACCGGAGAATACGTCGAATGAATTGTAACTTGATCCAACATCAATATTGATTAAGTGCACG
>NW_017154881.1:0-252 GCF_001652005.2 Ceratina calcarata
AGTGTATAAAAGGATAATAATAAAATATAAAATAAAGAGTATGGTAGTGTGAGAGATGGTAAAATGGATAGGTGAATAAGTAAAATAAAATAAATAGATAAATAAGTAGCATCGCTTATAAATAACGTAAAAAACATGTCGAATAAATAACATATAAACATGTCAAATAAATAACATAGATTAAATAACATTTGGATATAACTGCCGATCAGATAATTGGCAGTGTGTAGGAGATAAGAAACAGCTTTTAGC
>NW_017154882.1:0-252 GCF_001652005.2 Ceratina calcarata
GACATCCGCTTTCAAAACAATAGCCGGGCACATGAGGTAAATTTTCAGAAAAGTTACCGGTCAGCAATGTGTTAATATTGTTGTGATTTGGGCTTTTATATTGGAAATTCAGTGGTTTAATTCGATGTTAATTATTTATTATCGTCGTACGCGTTTATATTAACAAGAGAAGAATTTATTCTTATTAAGAGCAATGTATTTCTGTTCTTTCGTCAAACTATGTGCGGATAAGTAGCGTAAACAACGTCGGAG
>NW_017154883.1:0-252 GCF_001652005.2 Ceratina calcarata
CAAACGAAACAGGTTGTCTCGTATTGATAAAAACAGTCGACAAATTAAATCGATGTCGATAAACATTTTTCGAAGACGACGTCGACGTATGTCAGCCGCAAAACAAGAAGGAACTGGTAGAATTTTACACGTGCCTGATTGGATAAACAATGGCAAAAATACATGGGGGTTTTCAAAAGAAGTTTTCATGATCAAGAAATGAATTAAATACTTCGAAATATAAATGTATTTAAACCAAAGGATGTATGAAAC
>NW_017154884.1:0-252 GCF_001652005.2 Ceratina calcarata
GTACGCAGGGAACACCGAAAACGTTAATGATAATCTTTTTGTTAGGGATGGTGCCCTAACGGAATGCCGGAGGGATGAGAATCGGGTTTTAAATGAAATGAACTCACGTTTTCCCCAAAAGATCCGAAAACCAAATTTATTCCAAAAAAAAACCAAAGTAATAGTAACCCAAAATAATAAGAATAAGATTGTTTGAAGATTGAAATGGTGCATGGCTTAAGAACATTGCTCGGCCCGCAATTATTCACTTAA
>NW_017154885.1:0-252 GCF_001652005.2 Ceratina calcarata
ATCCGCTGAATCTCATGCCCACTTTCTCAAGTGGAAATGTTTGATGGGAATTGACCCAGGTAAAAAACCATCGGTCCCAGTCGTTTGTGTAATAGGGGTTAGAGAAAAATGTGTTCGTAAGCAAGAAGTAAAACGGTCTAAAAGTACTTGGGTTCGGGCCCAAGACCATTAAAGGATTACTTCATTTTTTGAGGGATTAGAATAACGGACCGGTCATAATTCAAACAAAGTTTCGCACAAGGTTATAGCTTA
>NW_017154886.1:0-252 GCF_001652005.2 Ceratina calcarata
ATGTATAACTTATAAATGAACCCTTTTCAGCTTCGAAACACAATGTATAACGCTAACAATTATATTGGTGACATTCAAAATTCAGAAAAAAATTTTGCAAATAATTCGTATTTTAATACCATTTACATTGCATGAAAAATAATGTTTCTTCCGTTCCAAATCACGAAGATATTTAGGAGGCTACGCTTAGCTAGACCTCCTTATAGAATTGGATGGTACCATTGGAGGCACAGGTACTGAGAGGTCCTAATC
>NW_017154887.1:0-252 GCF_001652005.2 Ceratina calcarata
TTGCAGCTCTTTGTTTAGCTTCTTTCTTTGAGCTTCCTTTTCCGATGGCTACCTTGTTATCACAAGACACTCTGTACACAAAGGTATTGTCGTGCGTTCCATCTTCTGCGATTATTAGCTCATATATGGGTAATGGTATTTTCTTAAGCATCATTATTTCTTGCAGAACTGATATCGGTGTTTTACTGGTAGTTTCTAGACTTAATAGCATATCCGTTACTCGGTGCAGCATTTCATCTTGACCTTCGGTTT
>NW_017154888.1:0-837 GCF_001652005.2 Ceratina calcarata
CTTACACTAGTTTTGGGACACCCTGTATAATATCAGAGTATCAATCATCGAACTAGTTTCTTACATCAGTGAAATACTTTGCAAGACAAGAAACGATCTGAGAATCTTTAAAAAGATTGCAATCTCTTCTTTTTTTTTTATAGTTTCTTGTCCAATAATAATCGAATTAATGTCGAAATTAAAAGGGGTATATCAATTATCAAAACAGTCCATTATATGAGTGCAATAGTGTGGGAAACAAGAAGCGGCGCACGAGTTACAGAAGAAAGTTAATGAGAAAGTTTGGATGGGAACGTTTGCTCGGTTTGAACAGATGCTACAAAACAAACTTTCTTGCCTCGATGAACCAGAAGGGACCGTTTATTTGTCAGGAAAGTTGGTCATTCGCGAGCGTTCCGATATTTTCCGCGAAAAGTACCGACGAATTGATTCCCGGTTCTGAGGAAAGAAGGTCAAGATGAAGAAAGCCTGACAGTTCGCCACCGTCGTCGCGTCGAACGGGCTCTGATTTTTATCGGATACATAGAGAAACAGCCACGGTTACCCTTTTGCTCATTCAAAAACTGTGTCAACCTTCATTAAAGCCGCGGGGGAGGGATCGGAAACCGTAACGATCCGCGAGCGACCGGCGAAATTCATTCAATTGACTTTTTCTCCACCACCTAGAGTTTTTTTCCTTTCCTCCCGGATCGTTACGATGCCCACGGCCATATTAAGTGTGTCGATGGACTTTCTATAGTGTCCAAACAATAACCTCAACCATCGTCGACGGTCTCAGTGGTTGTTTTCGATTTCGCCAAAAATGGCCAAAGGTCATAGATAATAATGGCCAATATG
>NW_017154888.1:971-3013 GCF_001652005.2 Ceratina calcarata
ATCACAATGTGTCGATAGAGTTCTCAAGCAATGGAATGCTCTGTACACATATTTCGCTGTAGAAACGTGTACAGAGGCAGATCCATTATTTCCCACGATGACCTTGGAAGAATGCATATTTAACGGGATGAACTATCCACTAACGAAGGCGTACTTGGAGTTTTTGAATTATGTTCTTCGGAAGTCCGCGAATTTCAACACTCTATTCCAAACAAACGACATACTGATACACACTTTTTATTTTGAGTGTACAAACTTTGTAACACTCGTAGCATCACATTTTATGCAACCTGAAGTTACAAAAAGGAACGATTTACATTCAATAGATCCCTATAATACAGAATATTTATTACCAAGAGATGAAATTAACGTCGGGCAACGTGCACAAGCTATTCTTTCTGAATTCAGCTCATCAACGGAGGAAGGGAAAGAAGAAAAAATAACAGATTTCTATAATAATTGTTTGCAATATTATCAGGAACTTTTTCAAGATACAGTTAAAAGACTGCCGTTGCAGAACAATTTTATACGCGACTTATCTTTTCTGGTACCAAAAAATGCTCTGGAAAAGGACAAGAAATTAGGGCAATTAGATTCAATATTCAAAAAATTCAAATCGAAAATTGTGGAAATGGATGCCATGAATGAGTGGCGTCAACTCGGACATCTCATTCAAGAAAATGAAGTGGAGGATCTATCTCAATTACAACCAGTACAGTTTTGGACCAAAATACAATCAATGAAGTACTCAGACAATAAAGAAATGTTCCCAAACATATCAAAATTAGCTAATATATGTCTGTGTCTTCCGCATTCGAATGCGGAAATTGAACGCTTTTTTTCCATGGTCCGTGAAGTACAAAGTTTAGACAGGAATCGTTTGAAGCCACAAAGTATCGCTGCAATAACCAGAACAAAGTTACACTTAAGAAATAGTAAAAAAACCTGCATGGATTATCCAATAACAATCGACATGTTAGAGTTATTCAATTCCTCAATATATAATATAGAAACAGTTCCTGCCGATATATCAAACGTAATTGTACAAGACGAAACGGATGACACTGATAGTACAAATACTGATGGTGAATAAATATGTTTTTAAACAAATAAAATTACATTTCTTTTATTATTTACCTCTCCCGAATAGATTCAATTCGAAATTTAGAAACACGAAAAGCATACATTATTTCTCATACATTTCTGCTTTTCAAATATATACATGCATATAAATTATATTCATTACATTTACTTTCGCTCTTCATAATAATTCATTTCGTCCGATTCAAATTCAGAAATCACTAGGACGAAATGTTATGCAGGTGGCGCTGCGGAGAGCTTCGCGAACGCGCGTGAGGAGAATAGTAGTGGGGATCGAAATACGGGCGAAAAAGAGGGGAAGCGAGCCTCGAGGGAAAAAATATGAGCACGCTGGTGTGAAGTTCGCAGATGGATGGGACTCGTAATTTCTAAGAATATCAACGGACTCGTCACGCGAACGCATCGTTAAACGGCCGACGGGACTTCGAAGCCATTCGCTGTTGTAACTCTCGGCCACACGTGGAAACATTCAAATTTACGCGGCGCTATAATTTCGCTTGGCTTCCCCGTCGGATCACGCGTCGTTCCGAGCGAACCCCCCCGGCATCTTTCATATTTACGAGCGATCATACGAAATTCGAAGGCCGTGTTTGAAACGAGGTAAATTAACCGGAAGTAATCGGGCGTGGGTCGTAAAACGTCCAGCTGGCAAGTCGCGAGGATTCCGAATCTAGTAAAGGAGGAAGAAAAAAAAAAAAGCGAAGAGGGGCACTCCAGAAGAGTGATCTTTAAGTTCTTAAGAGATCACTTTGACGAGGTAAGAGTCTTTCAGAACTTCGGTCTCGCTGGTGTTAAGAAAATAATTTTAATAAAAGATTGCTACGAAGTAGGAAAATAAAAGAAAAATCGTTTTAGAAAAATTTGTTACGAAGTAGGAAAATAAAACAAAAATCGTATAGAAAAAAAACAGGGAGATATTAAATACTGAATTATAATAGAAT
>NW_017154889.1:0-251 GCF_001652005.2 Ceratina calcarata
AATATTCATTGAACTTTTTCAATACTTTTAATGCCCTATTTCAATCACGTAATATGTATGTATGTATAGTTTATTGTTTCCCTATGGGATTACAATTTCCTCACAATTCTCTTACAACTATTCACCCTTATCCTATTCTTATCCTTTTTTTTTTTTTTGATGACGGAGGGGAAGTCTTTCAAAGATACTCTTCCTTCCCTGGGGGTGGGAGAAAGGGTTATGTGGGATTTCCACCCACTAAAACCCCTCCG
>NW_017154891.1:0-251 GCF_001652005.2 Ceratina calcarata
ACTATGTTTGACTTATTGTCAGTGATTTCAGTCCATATGTATTCAATAGATATTACCACCAGATATTTTTATATTCATTTATTTATACATAGTTCATGGCCTTCCTGCTTTATAATTTCCATTATAATTCGGAACCGATATTCTACATTAATATATGATAATGATAGGAGAACTTCCCGTTCTCTTCCAATCTCTCATATTTCTCTCTCCCTCACATCGTATTTCATTCATTTTTCACTACAGTAAATATC
>NW_017154892.1:0-251 GCF_001652005.2 Ceratina calcarata
TATTCTTCCATACCGGAGGAACAAAAAATTCAAAGATATAGTACCTGATGTGCTAGAATTGATAGCATTTTTCAGATTTTTCGATTGCAGAATAAGTTTAAAAAAAAATACATCTATTAAATTTCATAGGTTCTTCAAGAAATGGTTTTCAATCAAATGGGACCCATATCTTCAGAGGAGTTCATCCGATTTATTTCTCGGGTCTCAGACTTCCCAGTGACTTTTCACTTTAGGATTTAACCAGATACTAC
>NW_017154893.1:0-251 GCF_001652005.2 Ceratina calcarata
ATAAAAAAATACGAGACGGTATCGTATAATAAAACGGTTCGTTTTCATTTCTCGTTGTTTTCATAAGAGCAAAAGCAATCCCAATATGTATGAAACAAATTTTTAATCTTTGAGTACTTTTTGAATTAAAAAATGTTTATACGTAAACAGTAAACATGAATAAATATTGGCATTTCTTATTTTTACAATCCGCCGATGACGATAGAATAATTATATGAGTTTGTACAGCTAGTATCAACGAAACTGAGCCA
>NW_017154894.1:0-251 GCF_001652005.2 Ceratina calcarata
CAACAAACGGTGTTCTGCTGCCACTGCTCACCGCCTCGTTGCACTGTGTAAGAGTAGAGGTCTCTGGAGGGCCTCAAGTCTCAGCGCTATGCGGAACCGAATTCTATTATCGGGCGGGCTGAGACCCGTTGAGTGGTGAGCTGCAGAAAAAGGTGCAGGGGTACCTGACACAAGTACGTACCGTATTCGGAAACCACGCGAATACGGTGGCTGCTCCCTCACGTACGTCTTCTCACTGGACCACAGGAGAC
>NW_017154895.1:0-251 GCF_001652005.2 Ceratina calcarata
CTAAATGCGTCTTCCTGTTCACTACCAAATTGAAATTGAACTTCGGATTTCAATAGATTCGTGAGTGGTCGCGCTATTAACGAATAATGTTTGATAAATTTCCTAAAATAGCCGGTTAGACCTAGAAAACTTTGGACTTGCTTAAAATTTTTAGGTTTAGGAAATCGTGTTACCGCCTCGGTTTTATGCTCCGAGAGTCGCACCATGCCGCTACCTACAATATGACCCAAGTATTCTACCTGAGGCTGTAA
>NW_017154896.1:0-251 GCF_001652005.2 Ceratina calcarata
AGAGAGACGCATGAGAACGCATTTCATGCCGGTATTCAGAATACTTTGCATACGATACGGCACCGTTTCTGGCTCTTGGACGGGAAAAATCAAGTACGAAAAATTGTACGTCACTGCGTCACATGTATCCGACATCGTCCGGCGCCAGTCCCAATACATATGGGGAATTTACCTCAGTCCCGCGTCGAAAAGGCTCCGGTGTTTGATCATACCGGGGTGGATTTCTTTGGACCGTTATTTATCAAAGAAAA
>NW_017154897.1:0-251 GCF_001652005.2 Ceratina calcarata
ATCCAACCAGGAGAAGAGAGGAAATTTGAGGCCACAAGCCTCTGGTGACCCCACAGTTTTTGGTGTCGAGTCACCTTCTCTTACTCATTGCTTGTTCAAGAAAAAAAAAAGCCAAGTAGACAAATCAAGCACAAAGGGAAAAGCAAGCGAAGCGTCCATCACGTTCTTTGAAAGTTCCGAAGTGCGATTTGAAATTCCTATTGCTTTGTGTTATACATATGGATGATAATATACAGTTAAAATCATTTATG
>NW_017154898.1:0-251 GCF_001652005.2 Ceratina calcarata
CAACATAACAGAATTACTAGATTAATATAACGCATATATTCGCATTTTTTTTATTATTCTCAACTGCTCAGTGATCCATGCATAAAATAAATCAACAAAAACACAGCTAACAATTTCATAGAAAAAAATCGGTATTTTCGAAAAACAGAAAATAACAGATATAATTAACGGAATTTTGTATTCTGTGTCAGGTTATTACCGTGTGAACTATGATGTAGAAAATTGGGAACTGTTGATAAAAGAGCTGAACA
>NW_017154899.1:0-921 GCF_001652005.2 Ceratina calcarata
ATAATTTATGCATTATTATTTATTATATATTTATTTATTATTATTTATTATGATATTATATTTGTACATTTGCCCAAAACCAGTCAAAATTACTTCCTTGGGCCAATCTAGTGTTAACGAGAAACGCGTGACCCTACGGTCCCGTGGAACGAAACGGAAGGTGGAATGGAAAAGGACGAACATGCAGCGGTCCACGAAACTTCCATGGGACCGTTATGTGCAGCGAAGGAAAAAGACAAATCTGGAACAGAACTCGGAACAATGCCGATATCGAATCAGGTCGGTGGAAATTCGATTATCAGCGGGAAGCGAACGCGAGAATCGTTCCTGTACCGGGATTGGATCGGGACCGCGGTTCGGGACGCGGTAGAGGTCATATGAATCATTTCAGAAAAATCGGTGCCCATTAGAAAAGATAGGGCAAGGGTGTGCAAGATAAAATTTCGTATCAATCGCGGTGGTCGTTCACGAGCCTCGCGGCGAAAATAAAAGAATTTATACCTACTCGTGGTACATACTGTATGTGTACACGGTGTAACGGTTGACCGGACTGTCGTACGATATTTACGAGCCGCGATATTTTACATTCGCCCTGGAAAATAGTTACAAGCGTCCCGGCCTTGTGTCGGTTCGCGACCAGAGATATTTACGCTGCTCGTTACTTTCCATGAAACCTGGTTTCCTCGGCTGATCCGTGTTCTCGCCGACTTCCGGTTTAGCTCGAACCGCTTTGCAAACTGCACCGTCTGTGTGACACCAAGTTCGTTGTTAATTAATTATCGACACACGTTTTACTGGGAATCGTGTATCAGAAATGAGTTCTGGAAATCAGGTCAGGATATTTAGAATTAAATGGAAATTACAAATCGGCGAAATCCAAGTATCAAATTTCCTGTTAATATTTATTGATACTGAAAATTG
>NW_017154899.1:4931-5363 GCF_001652005.2 Ceratina calcarata
ATAATAAATATTATTATGAAGAAATAAAAGAATGATTTAGATAAAGAAATGGTATCATACAGTTGGGAAATCCGTGGCTAAGTCGTACAAAGTCGACTCAGAAATGCAATGCGACAGTTGGGTGTATGTGCGACTCCGTTGCCCTAAGATGGAATGCGGCGCAGCTTGTAATATCCGTCGTGGGGATTCTGGTGTTACCCTTAAAACCGGTTTAATCCCTGGGGTATCAGGGCACCGGTTCCCAACAATTAAGCAGCGTCCCTGTTGTTGCGCAGTTCGACGGATTAAGGCGCCGCGATAATTAAGTGTTTTCCGGCCAAAATTTACGCTCCATTTAGCCCCCTCCCCAACGAGCAAAATCGTTAAGCGATCCAACTGGGACGTTAACATGCAGTAAAGCAAATACTCTATTTCTTTTATAATTTTTTTATG
>NW_017154900.1:0-251 GCF_001652005.2 Ceratina calcarata
GCGATCTGATGATAGAGATGGAAGCTAACTTCGACTCTGTTTAGATATTCGAAATCCGCGAACGGGTGTTGTTTCCGAATTGTTTGTATCCGTTTGTAACTTCATACGGAGGAGGCTTAATTTGCGTTTCATCGCCCTTTTTGCATGGACGTTCGTCAAAGTGTTAAGACATGCTCCTTTTGCGCGGAAAAGTAGCATTAGTGCATTGTTAAAGACGTGAGGTGTTCAAAGGACCGGATTAGTGCCGAAAG
>NW_017154901.1:0-251 GCF_001652005.2 Ceratina calcarata
CCATCTTTCTGGCAGGATACGGATACCTCGTCGGAAGAACGCTTCATCTTTTGAAGCCATCCACGAATCGACCCAATTTTTGGTATCTTCATATGATGTGAAGTGTTGCTCAGACAGGCCATGTGCCATTGATCGAAACAAGTAGTAATCAGAAGGAGCAAGGTCTGGCGAATACGGCGGGTGGGATAAAACTTCCCAATTGAGTGTTTCCAGATAGGTTTTGACCGGCGCCGCAACATGTGGACGAGCAT
>NW_017154903.1:0-251 GCF_001652005.2 Ceratina calcarata
AAAAAAAAAAATCGACAAAAACGGAAACACACGACTCGAAAAGAGAAACAACGTACAGAACAAACAGGAACAAGCAATATAGGCAAATTACAAAAATATATATTTTATTATTACATACTAAATTAACTTATACATAAGAATAGAATAGCACACAGATATATAAAAAAGGAGAGGCCAAAAGAGCTAAATAATAATTAATTCATGAAAAACAATAACAAAACTATATAAAAAGAAGAAAAGAGCTCTTTCAT
>NW_017154904.1:0-251 GCF_001652005.2 Ceratina calcarata
CAATTCGAGCCCAGCGATAGCTTACTTCGCTAAACTAAAGAAATGCAATTGTGGCGTGATGACGTCACAGGCTGTAGATTACAAACACGTACAGCCATCTAGCTTGGAGCTGCTTCGAGAATTATGATAAAAATCACGATGCCACTGCCATCTTCTGTGGAAATATAGAATTGAAGTTACTACTATTTCTCTACCGTACGTGTAAACCGTGATTTGAAATTGCCGCTGTTTGGTCACGTGATGGTCCCGAA
>NW_017154905.1:0-251 GCF_001652005.2 Ceratina calcarata
AAAGATTTGTTAGTGTTGGTCTTCATCGATCGAAAAGAGGATTTTTATTGTTAAATTGAGGCCTTTTTTGCGCGTTATACATAGATAATTGATTTATTGGAAAGTTATAAGCCACAGCTATATTGGCTAGTTGCCTGGTGTGGCATTGAGTGAGTGAATAAGGTAAGCGGAATTTTGATTACTTTGGAATTAGAGTATTATTAGCGGTGGTTGAATTACACCAAAACGGATCACGGGCGGGCAATTGGATT
>NW_017154906.1:0-251 GCF_001652005.2 Ceratina calcarata
TTTTGCTGCCTTTTAGCTGAGCTTTTAGTAAACACAATGTACATGTGAATTAAAACTAAAATTAAGGAGAATCTGATTATTTTATATAAATGCGGTTTTATTTGAAAAGTACAATATAAACATATTTTTACACTGTCTCAAAGGAGATATACATAAAATATTGTAGCACGTGTTTTGCATTAACAATTAAGTAAGTCATTTCAAGGAAACTTAGTTTTATAACATAATTCTTATATTACTCTAACATATTC
>NW_017154907.1:0-251 GCF_001652005.2 Ceratina calcarata
TTTTTCTGAATCACCCGATGAGAGTATTCTGTAGTATGCCATATATTATATAAATCTCGTTTATTCCGTTGTAACTTCTGTCGGAACGCGTCCCTCTTTAAGCGTAATAGGTATATAGTCACGTTCGCACGTGGGCGAAAACGAATATGCAAAACGGAAGATGTACACCTGAGCAAACAAATAATATTAGTTGAGACGCTATTATTTACGATTTATTTGTATTAATTAATTGTCACTGAATATCATTACGC
>NW_017154908.1:0-251 GCF_001652005.2 Ceratina calcarata
TTTCTAAAGTACATAAACTTTTGGGATTGACTGTATAGCCAATACATCCTTAACTCGTGACTGAACAAAGTGATTTCAAAAAGAATACCAGCTGTGTTCACCAAACACGCTGAAAATATTGCACATTTACAATTCCCATTCTTTCAAACGGTTTCAAGATTCGAATCACGAGTACTGCGCAATAATTCATACAGTTCTCGCACAAGGCAGATTCACTTGATCAAGTGATTCGATAAAAGAATTTCCCCCCC
>NW_017154909.1:0-251 GCF_001652005.2 Ceratina calcarata
ATAGTTTAGTCAGTTAGTTTACGCTCTAGGTTTAGTATAGAGTTTAAGGTTAAGAAATATATTGTATGTAGTTTCCGGTATGATAAAATATAGAGAGTACAGAGTTCGAACACGTGCTGATAGAAAACGTCGCGTATATTTAATTGCACCCCTCCATCGCGAAACATCCGCCACAAATTGGTACCGAAACCTATTAAACTATGGAAAATACAACGGAAAAAGCTACAGAGTCTAAAGAAGTGAACGCCAGC
>NW_017154910.1:0-1015 GCF_001652005.2 Ceratina calcarata
TCAAATAAGCGTAATGAAATTGTATTGTATTTATTGGAATATGATTGTATCTGATTATATCTTTTCTTGTCAGCATGAATCATTTCTTTTTATATTATTGCAATTCCAATATGAATGCTACTCATTATTGGCCATTGATATAAGTTTAAATGTTAATATTTATTTCTCCGAGAGTCAAGACAAAATTTTAATTAGTTTAAGATACATTCTAGAATGCTCTGGCCATTATTCACTGAGATTATGTCGATATTTCATAAAATAAGTGTCAAAAAGTGTAAAAAATTCACGTGACTATCCTATCCGTTATGAATGCAACACGAATATGCATGTATACATATGTATAATCAAAAATATTGTTTTACAATGATAAGAAGTTTATATTTTATTTCTGTACTTATTCGAACGATTTAATATTATTTAACAATTTATTAATTCTCACTCTTTTAAAAAAGGAACCCATTAATCATTTTTAAACTGATTACTTTCATTGAACTAATGCTTATCGTAATTAGCATGTAATTATCAATTATTCTAATAATTGCACGAAAATAATTCTTCCTGCATAAGAATCGAATTATCATCGAATCAAATGATCACAAAGTACGTTCTTAGATAATATACATAGGTATATCGTTTTTTATAACAATCCATTCATCAGGTCATATCAGATAAGGTTGATGCGAAATAAAAGACGTGTACGATTTTTTTAAGCAAACAGTTCAATACAGGACCGTCAGTCAGGTCGACACAATCGTGTCCATCATGTTACGTCTAAAAAGTATCGTAGTTTGTTTTCTTTTGTTTTTCGTTTACATCATTTCGTGTGAAGGTAAGTATTCCCATAAGTTTATACATAGCATTTTGCTTAATAGATAATTCTGATATTGATGAGAAATTCATAATCGTTAGTAATTATTTGTAACAATTACTATTACATAATATATTGTCCAAGGTAAATCAATTATTTCCTGATAATATTATGTTGATATTATTCAACAGAGAGGGAGGTAGTAAA
>NW_017154910.1:1298-1858 GCF_001652005.2 Ceratina calcarata
AGATAAATAATTGTTTTATACCTCGTTATTCACTTTACACTTACTTAGCAAACTATGCAAATAACATAACAATTAATGAGTACTGTAATATAGTAGTATATAAATTGTACATGCGCAAGCAAAATCTATCATCTTACGAAAACATTTTTAACACAAAATGATAAATATTGATAATCCCAGTTACGTCACAAATATTTCCTTTCTTGCAGGTGGAAACAGGACTACTGCGACAATACTGGTACCGATAATATTATTCTTATTCAACTTTTTATTTAATCAATACGTAATGGTCACTATGAATATAGACATTATATAATGTCTGAATATATCATTGTAAATGTAAAGAGATGTAAATAAACAATAAATTGAAAACTGGGTGTCAGGTTTTTTATTCTATCAAGCAAAACAATTTTGTCGCCTACAATAAAACCTTTCATTGTTATATTGGAAACTGCGAACTACATCAAAAGCTAATTGCACTCTGAGAGTCAGCGTGATACGCTCGAGTCAACAAAGAAAATTTTGTAACTGTAATGCTAATTTGTAACATACACGTTTTT
>NW_017154911.1:0-251 GCF_001652005.2 Ceratina calcarata
ATATAATGGTAAATGATAGCGAAACATTCTTTCACATTATTGGCACCGGAAACTTACCGGAGGGAGTTTCTGGTCTAATAGGCAGCCCGTTCCTAGCACAAGAAAAAGGCGAATTATCTTTCCACCATAAAACATTGACTACGCAAAGGAACACCATAGATCCAATTCAATTCTCGAACGCGGATATGATCCGCACCTCAGCAAATTCACAAGGCCTAGTTTATAACGCTCGGATTCCTAACACACATAAC
>NW_017154912.1:0-251 GCF_001652005.2 Ceratina calcarata
TTACCAAATCATTCTTAGTTTCTAAAGCATTCTATCTAACAGATAATTTCGATTGTCTTAACGATTATTACTTCAAAAGTTTAAAGGATTATGTCTGTTTATTTAGTTCAGACTTTAATCTATCAGTGCTTTTTTAAAATGTTTTAAAATCTCTTGAAATCGTTATCGATAAGAAATCTTTCGTTTCTCCTCGAGCTCCCCTGTCATAAGAGCATGCGTTATATCCCTCGATTTTAATAATTATTTTCGCA
>NW_017154913.1:0-251 GCF_001652005.2 Ceratina calcarata
CGTCGATGGGTCGTCGTGAACTACGAAAAGAATGGTTCGCGTGTTTAAGGCTAACTGTTTAAAGATCGGAAATTAATTTGATAAATTCGATTCGCGGTTTGGTTATTTGCACGGCCTTCGGATTGAGGTCTTTTCTCCGAAGGTAGAAGTCGAGCTAACCGCGAGAACCATAACATATCGACAAATCGGTGTTCGGCGACCTCCGGAGCGAGTGTTTATCGCGACACGCGCCGGATTGCGCGGCAAAAAAC
>NW_017154914.1:0-251 GCF_001652005.2 Ceratina calcarata
AAACGCGATTAGCCTTGCCTTTAACGAGGCGAATTTAAATGCGTATATAGAACAATGCATGATATTTCTGGACACTGGTAATTTAAAACAAAGGCCGAAGTGCGTTATACGGTTGGATATCGCGCATTTCATCAAACAAATTTGTCGACGGAAATGTTTTGATGGTAAACATATGAGAGTTAAAGATTTCTACGGTCGTTGTATTGCCCTTCTTACAAAATGCACCAACGTCGAGAAATTTCGTCAGATTT
>NW_017154915.1:0-251 GCF_001652005.2 Ceratina calcarata
GGTTACTATGTGCAACATAGACATCTTGTTCATTGTCCACGACCGTTGATTGTTTGCGTAAGTTAAGTTAAGCCTTTTCATTAACTAGATGGTCTGTTAGTTTATTTAATGTTTGTTTCTCCCGAGGAACTGCGTACCAAGCTGTGCGAACGTTATCATATTTTTCCGGTAAACTAGACAAGATCTTAGCAATTACGACTGGTTCTTTTTGTTCCATGTCCATGTCTTTTAGGCGTTGCGCCAATAATACG
>NW_017154916.1:0-251 GCF_001652005.2 Ceratina calcarata
ATGAGCCAAAAATTTATTTTTCCCAAGGAGGGAGGTGTGACGTCTGCGTCACGACGTCAGATTATAGACGATGACAATCATTACGATACAGTTAAAAATTTGTAAGTATAAATAATTTCGTATTAATCAATTTCAAATCTATATCAAAGGTCCGTATGCAATGGACAATAAAATTCAAATTATTTAAATAATTAAAATTACATCTGACTTACGAATGATTATTTTATTATTGTAAAAGAATCGTCGATAGT
>NW_017154917.1:0-251 GCF_001652005.2 Ceratina calcarata
TCTCCAAATACTCCTCCTCGAAATTCCGGACCCCGTTAGGTCATAATCTAACAATGACGAACTGATTGCGGAACTTTCAGCAGCGGGAGATGTACTGAAAGAGACAGATAAAGTGTCGAATTTATTAATGACTTTGCCGGCTTCTTATGAGGGAATAATAACTGCGCTAGAAACTTTATCAGACGATGATTTAACATTAGCTTTCATAAAAAAAAGATTATTAGATTATGAGGTAAAGCTAATGAACGAAA
>NW_017154918.1:0-251 GCF_001652005.2 Ceratina calcarata
GATACCCAAAGCAGACATCGAGTTTAAACCCGAACCAAAACCTGCGCAGGTTATAGCAATCGAAGATCAACTTGCATTGCTACTTTTGAGATTTCAAGTTTTCAAAAGATTTTTTCTTTGAAAATGAAAAGACCACAAGTGTCTACCTTCTACCTGACGAGTCAGAATCTATTTGAAGTAATCTATTACATGGACTCTTTAATTTCCGAAGACAGTAGTTATCACACCTTTTGAACTCCACGAACTTCCGG
>NW_017154919.1:0-251 GCF_001652005.2 Ceratina calcarata
CTCTAGAATCTAAATTAATAATAGTGTGCGTGATATTGCTACTTTTTGAAGGGTCATTTTGTTAACCCTTCAAATACGGATAATTATTTTGTACCTTTAAAATCATTACATATTATTATATTTTTGAGATATAAGAAGGCCACAGTAAATGGAAGATCGCAATTTTAATTTCAATCCGTCGTCAAAGGGTTAACACGATTATTTTCGCTTTAAGCAGTAGTTTTGTTTTTATAGTAGATGTACGAAAAAAA
>NW_017154921.1:0-616 GCF_001652005.2 Ceratina calcarata
TAAAAGAGAGACACGATTATTAATTTCTGTATTTATCCATTATTTCAAAAGTTTGAAATAGGATCACTGTTTCTTTGACGATAAAATATTTCTGGAATATTAAATCTCATGTTTACACAGCCTTCTAAGATTAAGAATTTTTTCAGTCTTAGTAATGAGTCAATTTGCATTAGTTGCAGCATGAAAATTACTAGGAATACACAGATACGCAAGGAAACTAATGGCGTACACGAAGAGCTACTTAACACGAACGATTAGGAAATATGTTTTCAACCGCGACCCATTAATATTTTAAGATTAGAGGTTGTAATTAAGGCGGTATTCCACAACAAGGTATTAATAAATTACGTAATAATTATAACGGTAGCGCGAAGGAGTCGGAGGATAGTCGTGAGAACAGGGCAGAAGTGAAGCCTTACGTTATTAACGGTAACTGATAGACATTCTTAAATGCACTAATTGACTTTAAGATGAATTATTCAAGAATCGTGATGTTAGAAAAGTAGCTTCGATTTAAAAGTACTTCGTGAACGTTTAGTAGTTGTTTACGAAGAATTACTGATAATTGAGATAAATAATGATCTATTATGCTGATATAAATAGTATACATTCTATA
>NW_017154921.1:2764-4071 GCF_001652005.2 Ceratina calcarata
ACCAGAGTACATCCATACATATGTACGCATGTACGATACCTGTCTGAGATATTTATCATTATGGAAACATTACATTCTACAACTACGAAGAATTCCACGTACCGGAACTCGTTCATTCGAAGACGAAAGAAATGAGTGGCATTTCTCATGCTCCAGTTGCAGAGTTCAAGAAAGACTTCTTGGTGCGGAAGCATAAGTCGAAACGGCGAGGTTCGCTGGAACGACGAGCTCTGAATTGCAACTAACGATTCCAGGAATTACTTTCTCCACAGCGTTTACCTACTGACGAAGGTTTACACCGTAAAACGAATCGGACGTTTCCGCAACCACCGCTACAATTATCGAACAAGCTGTCTCGTGAATTGTCATCGACGTCCATAAACTTTTGTCAGTAGTCTATACTTCGTGACATTCGTGCGAAATTGATCTATGATACACTTCATGTCCCATATCGCATGCGGTATCTCTTCGCGAGAGCAATTAAAATAATAAGCATTTGTACACATTTCATTTTCCATAATTTTGTAAGAAAAAGTATCCATCTTCTCACTATGTCATTTATTTTATAACTACGTATCCAAGTGACAAGAAACAAAGTTGATTAAACAGCTTTGAGAAAAATTCCTGACTTTCCGAGATCTGCAGAACTTAGAACCAATATTATATTAATCCTAAGCAAACCAATTTTTTGAAAGCAAGTCTTAATTGAAAATTTAAAACCATTTGCGTTAAATCGCCGCCCCGCTGTCACATCTACGTCGTCGCCCTGTTGGACCTCCGCAACGTGGCTTCAATCGGCCTCTTTCGCTGCTTTTTCGCGGATTATTTTGGATCTCAGTCACGAAGCAGCCGCTTCGGGCATACGCTTCGGGCATTTAACCAGAAAGGAGCGAGCGAATGGCGAAAGTAGCCGTCGAAGAAATACGGAAAAGGGGGAGTGATTCGAAAAGGAACAAACAAACAGACCGCGCAGGCAAAACGATTGAAAAAAAACCAACCCCTCGCGAATTTCTTCGGAGGCTCGGGGCGAACACGAGCGAGCAAGAACCAGTCGGGAAGCCAGGCGTGAGCCATTCTTTCTTATTATATGCCTCTCTTCCCACGGTATTAATGCGTAAACGCCTTGGCTCGCAACATATAACGACTTGGATACGACAATGAAAAGCAACAATGCACTTCTTAATTACTAAGCATAATTTCCTCGTTAGAACGATTGTTTCTGTATTACTTTTTTGTAAACATCTTAAGGAATACTTTTAAGACAAGATAAATATGTACATATCCTCAACATAATATCAATGTATCGT
>NW_017154922.1:0-251 GCF_001652005.2 Ceratina calcarata
TTTCTCTGACTACATTTCCTACTTTCAGAATTAGAGATTACCTTATCATTTGCACCATTAAATGCATACAAGTGAATGAGTGTCTCATAGCACAATACATAAAAACAGTAATTATTAGACGATGCATGAAATAATTAATCGAGTACTCCTGAAGTATTTGAGAGTGAAGAAACTTGTATACGATCTTTTTTGCAAATAATAGTATCATCTACAACTTTTACTTGAAGCATTTTTCGATATTTTGAGAAAAA
>NW_017154923.1:0-251 GCF_001652005.2 Ceratina calcarata
ATTTTATTTCAATCATTTTGAAAATTGCCTGCAATTTGATCAGTTCAATTCATCTCATAAAAATGCCACAAGTAGCTTTCAATTATTAAGAAACGAAAAATTGTCGGGCCTAGCCAATGGTAATACTACTTAACAAGTAATAAAGTAGATAGCGACTGTAACGAGTCAGACAAATCTGGCCGCTGATCTTGCTGGCGCCATCTTCCAGCACAGAGTTGAACCATTCATAAAAACGTGTGGAGTGCTAGCGC
>NW_017154924.1:0-251 GCF_001652005.2 Ceratina calcarata
AATATTGATCGCTTTCAGATCATTCTCATCCCATGTTGTGCCTGTTTCTGTTGAGGGTTTTTCTTTTTCTATCACTTCGTGACACTTTTTCAATTTTGGAAACATCATTATCCTTTTCTTCCACATGCTGTAATCCTTTCCATCGAACACCGGTATAACAGATTCTTTCTTCTCCATTTCGTCTCCTTGAATCTCGATTTCAGACTTCTCTTCAATTTCTAGTTGATTCTCGAACGTTCCTTCGTGTTCAG
>NW_017154926.1:0-251 GCF_001652005.2 Ceratina calcarata
TAACATTTCGTTGGCCCCACGACTTAATTGCGCCCCGTAATGCACCTATTTAAATGCTTATAATTACGTTACATTCGATACCTTCTGCCGTTTATCTTTTCCCATCCCTCTTGAAATTGTCGTATTATAAATTTTTATCAAAATGTTACCCTTCATTACTATCACATATTTAATATATTTCATTCCTGTGATGATGTTGCACGTGTCTATTATTTATACTCATTTGATTATTTAATGATATCGCTATACAA
>NW_017154927.1:0-251 GCF_001652005.2 Ceratina calcarata
ACATAAATCTTTTAATTTTCCAATGCAAGTGTTCCTCTTATATCGTAGTAAACGATTAATATAAATAGAATCAATAGTTGAATTTCGTTCTGGGCTAGATTTTTTATCCATTTATTTAAGTTCCTCGTTGGAAAGATAAAAGTTAAATCTGAGGTGCTTTGATCTTGATTTCATTTAGAATCTCTTTTGGATACAAAATTGCTTATAATCAAAGACATTGTAATTATAATTTTTCATCTATTTTTTAACGC
>NW_017154929.1:0-251 GCF_001652005.2 Ceratina calcarata
CCATGTAATAAAAATGCTACTTCCTGTTATGAGCAATTAAGATGTTCGCAATTTTGTTTGTAGTTTAAACTCAGATTTAAACGTTATATATGAATCAACTTCAAATTGCGATCTTCGTGAAAAACGAACAAATAATAATAAATATAACAAGAGAACTAAATATTACCAATTACAGAAAGAAAAGATTTTACAAGCAAAAAAGGAAAAGTATCACGAGAATAAAATCAATGTCAATGAAACATCAACTGGCA
>NW_017154930.1:0-251 GCF_001652005.2 Ceratina calcarata
ATTAGTATTTTTCCAAAGTCGGAAGACTGAAAATAAAATACATTCTATTCTATTCTTCTATAATTATATTTAGATAATAAATGTCAGAGATACACATAAAGAACAAAATAATTAAAAAGGAGAGCAGTGCCGTGACGAGAGCATAGCGAAGGAACAGCATTTAGTAAAATTTAACTTGTTACATTAAAATTTTTAATTTTTTTTTTTGTCAATATTGAGTCACGGAGAGGCGCAAATTAGACACATACTAC
>NW_017154931.1:0-251 GCF_001652005.2 Ceratina calcarata
CGGACAATTTTTTCGCTAAGGAAAATGTTGTTCAAAATTACGTCAGGAATCTTCCTGTTCAATATCTTACACTAGTTTTGAAACACTACGTGCCAAGAGTGCCTAATAAGAATTTCCAAAATCCTAATTTAACACATATTACAAAATTATCATTTTTCAAACGAATTAAAGCAGCTTTATTTTAATGATTGAATTATTTTTTCACTTACTCAGAAGCATTCATCTAACAAATATCTTACCTTGATTAACGA
>NW_017154932.1:0-1475 GCF_001652005.2 Ceratina calcarata
TACGGGCGAAGTGGAAGGAGGCCGGTGAGGCGCGGCATCATGTAATTCATTTTACCGTGAGCGTATTCGTACGTGCCTGACATAGCGTGAACTATTCTCCTGATCGAGAGAACACCGCTTATCGGATTCGCCGTGCGCCGTCGCAGTTCCGCGTTGAAGGGTTGTCACTGTTCGACGTTGTTTAAGCGTCTGCATGTGATGTTCCTTCAGCTGTCATCGCCAACCGAGGTTGCGTGAACCAATTGACGGAATAACGGTATCTCGATTTCGTAGTGAAAAACTATTGTCGACCAGTGGGGTTCGACTTTATTATTCTTCCACTCTTTCATTAAAAATAATATCGATTAACATTGATTTTCACAGTGAAATGAAAAAGAGTTATGACTTTAAATTATATTTATATGTCATAGATATTTATAAGTGAGACTGAGAAATCAATTCTTGAAAACGAACTTGTGGATTATGTAAAATATATAATACAGTCGGGGCTTTTAATAAACCGGATATTGGATACGTCATCGGAACTTTTATCCTGAGGTTAAAAATAATCTGCAACGTAGTTTTATTTTGGATCGACGTAGGAAGCGGACACTCACTTGAGGAACGAGACGTTTTCATTAATAATTTTCAATCTTGGCCTTCGCTCTACGTTCAATCATTCAAGTCTGAAATCTTATTTTGTCTCATGTCAAATCGAATAAGAGTACTTTTGGACGTTAGGTTCAATCGAACATCTACTGAGACGAGTTAAGATTGTATAAAGATGACAGATTAATATGATGGTTGATTATGCGTTTCACGTAATTCTTTTTACGAGGGTGGAAGTACGTCGACCTGTTTAACTATAAAACCGGACGTTCACAGCTGATACATACTAACGGAGCGTCCACTCTAATCGATATCGCTTTGTCGGTCAGCTTTAGTCCGGTACGTGACTCGTGAACTCGCTTAAAAATGAATGGGTGATCGGTTTTCTGCGTGGCCTTTTTATGGCGTTCAGAGCACGAGGAAGCGCAAAGCGTTTCGCAAAGCATCCTCGCATAAAAATAACGAGGGTGAAGCTCACTAGTATGTATATAAGATTATTAGTAGCCAAGCCATCCATGGATCACTCTGACGAGCCTCCCTCCCCACCCTCGGTTTATTTTCAATTATCCCTTCTTTAAAAAGGGAAAATTTAATACACGAACGTAAGAAGTAAAAGTGATTTTAACGGTGTCGTAATTTATACGTGGGACGAAACGACGTCAATCTTTGATGATTTCGTCTTACGAGAATCACGTGGGAACAAAGTCGTTTAACACTAGAAAGATTGAAACTTAGTATATACCTATATTGCCCAAAGCAGTAAAAATGACTGCATTGTGAAAGAATAATATGTAAAGAAATTTGTCTAAAATTAATTTTTAATATTTTTTATATTATTTACAGTCATATAACAAGTTATTAGTAAATGTTAACAATAAAAAAAATTT
>NW_017154932.1:1768-2167 GCF_001652005.2 Ceratina calcarata
ACAATGATAAGAACTGTTCGATTTTTATTCGAAAATTATTTAGAGTTTTACAATATTAACTCTATCCAGAATTTCGCACAGAATCCGTCTCTGAATCCATTCTTAGAGTATCCTCGGCGCGGTGCTTTAAAGACGATTCCTTCTCGCTTGTTACCGCTCCTTCGCTTTCATTCGTGGAAAGATCACGTCGGAGGGTTTAACAATGCGATTTCTGCTACGTGATCGCGGAAATAGGCGAGGGTTAAATGCGAAGTAGGTCGGCGGGCCAGCATCGTACCCGCGGGGAATCGGTCATAGAGACCGCGCGATTCCTCCGTGCATAATGCACGCGTGCATGCAGGAAAGATAACGTCGAACGCTCATAAATTGCGCACCTCGTTACCTATTCACGCGAGAACG
>NW_017154933.1:0-251 GCF_001652005.2 Ceratina calcarata
CGCCAGGTTTATCAATAAAACTTCTTCTGTAGAAAATTGAACGAGATCCATGGTATTCTAATTGCAGTACACTTTCTTCGAAACTCAAATGCGCGCGACGTAACTGAGAGTAAAAAAGACTCACTAAGGACAAGAGGGTAGGGCCTTATATAGGTTTCGGAAAATGAAATTTCAATGGTAGGGAAAAGAGGGGGATTTGCAGGACCACGAGCACGACACGAGTCATCGGCAAATTGGTGACTATTCATTGA
>NW_017154934.1:0-251 GCF_001652005.2 Ceratina calcarata
AAATGATACGGCACTGCAATGTGTGATGGATAATGCTGTTCTTTACATGAGTACATTGGAATGAAGTGTTTGATAATAAAATTATAATTTTCCTTAAAGATATGATACACGCATGTTAATTTTAACAATCTATTCTACTAATTAATAATACAATTCAGTATGGTACGTCTTAAAGACATCTTAACACAAAGACCCACGAAAGCCACTATAGTGGCGCGTCGTACAGAAAGATGACATCCGCGAAAGCCACT
>NW_017154935.1:0-251 GCF_001652005.2 Ceratina calcarata
TAGAATCCCACACGTCTGTATTTCCCCCGATTTTCTAATTTCACTTTTGAAAGTCAAGAAAAACATATTTTTAAAGATGAATTTCATGTTTCTGGCGATTTGTCCAAAAAATAGCAACATAAGGTTCATGACATTCTTATTATATACATGAATGTCCAGCTCACTATGCGTTTTTTTCGCAATTGTGATCGAAAAATGCCAATAAATATTGACACGGGGCCTAGTAGCCCCCAACAGCGGTTCTGCTACGC
>NW_017154936.1:0-251 GCF_001652005.2 Ceratina calcarata
ACGCGGTTGACTTTTCTCTGTTCGAAGATTTAGAGTTAAAGGTGTTAGGCTTACGATGGGTACCGTCGACGAATTATTTTAAAGTTAATTTAACCCCGTTTCAACCATTCCGCAACTCCACCGAAGCGTTCTGTGTTCTCGGAAATTGCAAAGCTATATAATCCACTTGGTTGGTTGTCACAGTTGTCATTACAGTAAAAATATTAGTGCTGTCCCAGTGGTTGGAAAAAATCCATTAGGATCAATCAGTA
>NW_017154937.1:0-251 GCF_001652005.2 Ceratina calcarata
CATATTATAACCTTAATATTTACCTATATTCTTAAGTTTATAATAAATATCATAATTATATTATTTATATTATTAACCTTAATATATACCCATATTCTAAGTCTATAATAGAAAAGAAATTTCAAAAAATTCGTAGTATAATATAAATAATCGATTTCATTAATTACATATTAATTAAAGCAAATATCGCTTTGCTGTTTTCATATATTGACACCCTACCTCATTTAAAGGATTCCAGTAGGATATCCTTC
>NW_017154938.1:0-251 GCF_001652005.2 Ceratina calcarata
TAGAATTTATATTAAACGTTAGATTTGGAACGTTTACGATCTATTATAGACAGATATTCAAATGTACGAATAGCCACTAATTCTTTGAGAGAAGACGAACTCTTGAACACAGCAGGAATATCCCATAATTCCCGGTATGAATTCATTAAAACCGAGACAAAGAATGAACAGAAGGGAGATACGAGTTGCTTGTATACGTTTTGAATCGAACGTTAAAGGGCGCGTAACTCGATAAGACCCGGATCGCCGTG
>NW_017154939.1:0-251 GCF_001652005.2 Ceratina calcarata
ATGAGAATAATACAGGACTAAATAGATTATTTATAAACTCTAACATGGAAAGGAATATTAAATGAAATTAACACATTATTGTGTAATTTGTTTAATAATTAGGTAATTTTTTATATTTTCGCATGTATATTAATATTTTGTTAATTTTAATGAGATGAATTATATGATCATTATGTTAAAAACCCATTGTTACCAAGGCTCGTTGGTCTAGGGGTATGATTCTCGCTTCGGGTGCGAGAGGTCCCGGGTTC
>NW_017154940.1:0-251 GCF_001652005.2 Ceratina calcarata
CACGAAACACACAATCACATTCACACCACACACTACGCGCACAACGATTTGCCCGGAAATTCAAAATTTTTACGTCGTACTCCTTTTCGCGACGCACTTACGATGTTGTCTTATCAGGAGTCGACTAAAAACTGTTCCAGCAGTTTTTTTTTCCCATCGAGTCGAAGTCCTGACCCATTCGCATTTTCCCAAGGATAATTCAGACATAGCGTTATCGGTTCTTAACAAAAGCGTTTGGCCTCGGACGCCTG
>NW_017154941.1:0-251 GCF_001652005.2 Ceratina calcarata
CACAATATGTTATTTTCACACACATAATACGTAGTTTTACGTACTATTTCAAGCGAAGCATTATAAAAATAATAAAAAATTCATGATGAAAAATAATGATTCTTTTAAAATCGAACAAGATTTTGATAATCACAAATATTTGTATCAAACATCTGGTCTGATGATCCACTTGTAATCGCCGAAGGTTAAACGTCCGTCTTTTAATATAATGTAGACAAGACTCACTTATTTTTAAGTATTTTACATTATAG
>NW_017154945.1:0-251 GCF_001652005.2 Ceratina calcarata
ATCTTAACTCTTGCATTCTATTCTTGAATACGACGTTTTTGTTCATTTCATTTAGAAATACTACTTTTATATACTTTTTCCTCTCTTTAAATAATGAATTAACCATAACAGAAAAGATAGTACTTGAATATCTATGATTATTATTTTAGAGGAATGTACCAAATATTTGTATCGTGCAAACAATTCTATCCCCAAACTGAACTCGATCAAACATTCTCGTTTTTACTCAGAACGTTTTATCAGACTCCGAA
>NW_017154946.1:0-251 GCF_001652005.2 Ceratina calcarata
AGTTAAAACCTATCACTGTAGCTACTTATTCACAGAAAATTAACGAGCTTTTAAAAGATAAAATATCTATCTAGACATGCAAATGTTTGCAAAAATCATTAGATTGACACTGAATAAATTAAAAATCGTCGTAGAAAAAGTTTCTCAATATCTCGAAAAGAATTATGTAGGATCGTACAAGAAGGAAAATTGAAAGTATCGAACTTGCGATAACCCTTGTCAGTAATCATTGACACAATCCGTGTTCGCAA
>NW_017154947.1:0-251 GCF_001652005.2 Ceratina calcarata
AAGGTGTTGTTGGAGAAATATTTGTAAATGGCGTTACCCCTGGGGTTCGCCATAAAGTTATTCCATACCCTATGTTTGGCGTTAAAGTCGCCGCCAATTAAGTATGGATACCCCTGACCACAGATGACATCCATGACATGATGGTCGACGACCATCTGACTAGGAGGAATGTAGACTACCCCGAGGTAGATTCTCGGTACCACGAGCCTCACGAAGAGGAGATCGAGCCCCGACACCGGAGTGCATACAAC
>NW_017154948.1:0-251 GCF_001652005.2 Ceratina calcarata
GCAAAGGAAACTGTTACCGTCATATGAAAGGAAGGATTTGAATAACTGTTTACACGTTTGTACCTTAAAATAGTGAAGCTCAATTATTTGCAAGCGAAATATCAGAAATGTGTTTTTAAATATTCTGCAAACTGTTAAACATTCCGATACCCGATTATAAAATAAATCAGTTCACTTACACATAAGAAGTACAAAAAGAAAAGTGATTTAGCCTCACTTTGGATAACATTCTTATTTAATCTGTACATGGC
>NW_017154949.1:0-251 GCF_001652005.2 Ceratina calcarata
ATAAAACACAATATAGTTTTATTGTTCATATAAAGAATAAAAATTATCAATAAAAATACATTTTTTGGAGTCTAAATCACAATTTAGTAGAACATATCGGCACTGGAAAGGACTTATAATAAAAAAGTAAAGATGGCAAACATATAATTGTTAGCGACATAAAATCTTCGGGTAGTATAAATGCTGCAAAAGATATTTCTTTAGAATTTACGATATCACGAAACGGAAATGATAGTGAGTTTAGCTCATTA
>NW_017154950.1:0-251 GCF_001652005.2 Ceratina calcarata
CAGTAATTTAGCTTAAGCAGTGGATACTGCGTTAAATATTCTTGAAGGTCCTTTACCGTATCGTTGTTACGTTATCCCATCGTGATCACTTTCATCTCGTATATCGTGTTCATCGTCACGATTACTCTTCGAGATAAAATAAATGAAGGAAATATTCTTCACTTACAAAACATCGATTTCCTACTAAACGACACTCATTTCAAACATAACTTCTATTCTGAAATCAATTCTACTTCCAAAATCTATAATAT
>NW_017154951.1:0-251 GCF_001652005.2 Ceratina calcarata
CTCAATTTTTAATCTTATTATTAAATTATTTATACTTGTACTAATGAAAAGTTGATTTAAAAGTTAGAAATTTTATACATGCTCACAGGATCCATAAGAAATGTTACCTAAAATAATACATACAGGGTGTCCCAGAAAAAATGTTAGAGCCGAAAAGGGATGATTCTTGACATGTTTCTGAACAACAATTTCCTTTCATAAAATGCAAAGTGAACCATGGTTTTCGAATTATTAGCGAAAAACACTAACCA
>NW_017154952.1:0-251 GCF_001652005.2 Ceratina calcarata
ACCGCGCTAAACCCATTCACACTGCTAGCTATTATACTATATCTTTTGTTACTTAAGTTTTTAATACTAACTTCTTCGTTGTTCATACTGTTTACAATCTTGATTATTTCTTTAACATCATACCCTTCGATCATGATGTGGGATTGTTTCAAGGACTTCCTTGCTGTGACATGGTCGTCTGACCCTACCGAGGCTGTTTCGCTGTCTTCCGTGACTTGTCCGGACTCGTCCTTCACCTCTTCTTCTATTCC
>NW_017154953.1:0-923 GCF_001652005.2 Ceratina calcarata
AAAAATGTGTAGTGCTACATTCATATACGAACACGAAGAAGATAATAGAAATGCCTACTGATATATATAAGTATGTAAGAGAAAATAAAAATACAATTTTTGTTGGATATCAAAACTATAAGGTATATGATATAAATGTGAAACCATGTTATCATTGTGGAAGATTTGATTATAATCACCTTTTAGAAAAAACTTATACTTGAATTAAACTGAGATTGTTTAGCGATAGATTCAGTTTCAGATCATTTTTTTCAATTTCACAATTAATTACTCATTAATGGTTGAATTAATGGAGCATTAATGATTTTTGTTTGTCCAACTAAATTTTTCATTTGTCCACCTCTCAGAAAAAATTTATACTTTGATTATAAAGAATTGCAGCGGTGCGTTCGAGTACAGATAATTTTCTTCAATTCTGCAGTCAATTATTCATGTTTTTGCAAGACCATTAATGTTTTCCGTTTGTCCAACTAATATTTCCTCTTGTACACCCTTCAATAAGTAGAAACAAGTCGTACGTAAATTAGATAGAGTTGTAGCTATGCGCTCAATTGCGGATCATTTTTCCTAATTTTGTAGTTATATATTTATGTCTGCGCTGGACTATTAACGTTATTCGTTTTTTCAACTGAAGTTTTCGTTTGTCCAAGCGTTAGAAAAATGTTATGCACACATTAGAAAAATATAATAGCGTTACTCACACTTACGTACCATGTTCGTCAATTTAATTATTATTGTTGTTAATTATTTTGTTATATATATTATTATTTATTTTTTATTATTTATTTTATTAATATATTATTATTATATATATTTTATATATTATTAATATATTATTATTATACAGGGTATTCCACCTAACTTGACCACCTCAAATATATCGCTTATCTATTGTGATAAAAAAAATGTCAAGGGGAGAGAAT
>NW_017154953.1:2234-2782 GCF_001652005.2 Ceratina calcarata
AAATTAATGTTGTTAAAAATTCGAGAATTAAAATCGAAGAAGCATGAGTCATATGCGCTTCGTGGAAACGGGATATTTCTTCCCCAAAAATCGACGGTATCGTTGGTAGAGACGGGAATTCGTCACGTTAAACAATAGAAGAAACGTTGAGATAATTACTTAATCTGATTAAGACGCGAGCCGCTCGATCGAGTAAGAGTCCCGAGCGAAGAAACAACAACGGCCGCGATAACCGAGACAAATTCAAAAATTGGATAAACACGCTGTTTACCATCAATCGTATCTTCGGAATTCGAACATCCGATATGATCGTTAAAAGCGTTAAACAAAATCGCGAAAATCGTAGGGAGAAAAGGATGGAATGATTTCGCGTATGCGCAAAATCGCGGAAAATCGTGGCCACACGATCGCGACGACCGATAGACAATTATCACTCCGTTGTTAAGTATCGAAGAGAGAGCTCCTTTTCGACGTCTTTACGTGACGATTCGATTCAGCTGGGAATAGAAGTACTTCTGAACAGCGATCGAATTTTCTTGCATGCAAGA
>NW_017154954.1:0-251 GCF_001652005.2 Ceratina calcarata
ATTAAAAATAAATCAGACGACGGAGGAACAATGATTTTTTATGAAAAGAGTTTACTTGTTAACGTTCAATTGGTTTTTAAATAATAAGATTGATAGAATTTGTTATATTGTTTTTTTTCTCAAAATATCAAAAAATGCTTCAAATGAAAGTTGTACGTATTGACGTCTTCTACAAAAAAGATTCTATGCATTTTTTCTTCTAAATTCGATATTTAACGAGTTACGTATGATTATTTGGCATTTTATTGATG
>NW_017154955.1:0-251 GCF_001652005.2 Ceratina calcarata
ATGTAGCTTGGGGCAGTTACAGGTTGGTTCATTTTTGCGTTCCGTGTTCGTTTTCTTGGTGTCATTGTTCCTTCCTTTTTGTTTTACAGGGTGTGCACCAAGGTGTGTTGTCATAAGATATTGGATCTGTTTAGTGATACAGTTTCACGCCTTCTTTTTATTGTGTCACGAGTGATTTTTGAAGCTGTAGTTGGCTTGATGGTGATAGTGCCTTTATAGGAGCATGGCTCATCAAGGTGGAGCCTTATCGC
>NW_017154956.1:0-251 GCF_001652005.2 Ceratina calcarata
CCATCTTTCGCCTAACAGGTGCTCCGGGTAGATGGCCAAGCCTGACAGGTTCCTTTTTTTTTTTTATCATAAAACCATAGACCGTAGTAGGTCTATTGGAGTATACAAGTTCAATACACAGATCTTAACACCGTTCTCTGTTTAACAGCACGTACAACCCTTACCTACACGCAGTACATATACACGACTGTACATAAAAAGAACATATGAATCTTATTTTTTTACGCTGTATAACTGAATATTATAAAAGA
>NW_017154957.1:0-251 GCF_001652005.2 Ceratina calcarata
AATCAGGTGGGACCGCACTGAGGGCACCACTTGTGGGCTCAAACAGAGCTGTTTTACCCCTCATGCCTTTGGGAGCCCTACCCCTCGCCCATAATCCCACTTTAGCCACCGTCCTTTAAGTCCATGGTTTCCGGTATGATAAAATATAGAGTACAGAGTTCAGAACACGTGCTAATAGAAAACGATGCGTATATTTAACCCAAAAAATTAACCCTTTCATGAAACGGTAAAGAAATGGGCAAGTTTGAGAT
>NW_017154958.1:0-251 GCF_001652005.2 Ceratina calcarata
GTGATAGAGAAAATAATGTACTGGAAACCAAAATCACCGTATACAACGACAAAAACACGAAGTTACTCACTTCAAATATAACACCCACCTTGACAAAAGCAAAAGGGAAATAAAAACAAAAATACAAAAACAAAAAGACAGGCCTGCAAGCCCCAACAGGAACCGGGCCGGCCACCTAATTTTCTAAAAAAAAAAACAAAATGAAAATTCACAAGCATGGGAACAATGGGAAAACATTATAGAAAACACAC
>NW_017154959.1:0-251 GCF_001652005.2 Ceratina calcarata
CCTTGCACGCTTTGCATGCTCATCGTTAAACAGATACGAAGTTCCACAAGGGAAATCTGATTGATAGTCCATTAGAATTGTAATCAGTATGTGATTGATAGTTCGTCCATTTTAGGCATTCAGGCAATTTTAGAACAACAACAACAACTGCAGCAGCAATAAAGAACAGCAAAAGCAACAGCAACAGCAATAGCAAACAACAAGAACAGCAGCAGCAACAACAAGCACAATAACAACAATAGCAGCAGCAA
>NW_017154960.1:0-251 GCF_001652005.2 Ceratina calcarata
CAGAAACGTATGAGTCATCATACGTTTCTTAGAATCGGGATATTCCTTCCCCGAATATCGACGGTATTGTCGGTAGACGGGAATTCGTCACGTCGGGAACATAAGAAACATGTCAATAATCTCTTAAGCGGATTATGACGCGAGTCGTCCGAGCGAAGAAACGGCCGCGATAACCGGGTCGAATTTAAAAATTAGGGAAACACGCTGTTGACAAGTATCGTATGTTTGGAATTTGAACATACGATATTGTC
>NW_017154961.1:0-251 GCF_001652005.2 Ceratina calcarata
TACAATTCAATATCTGTTTCTCACATGGCTCTCACGAATCCTAACCCCCTTTATATCCTTCCAAAATCATATCATTTATTTAACATTCAACTAAATAAATAAATCAATTACCGTGTATCGCGTTGCACTTCCTCAATCAGTCCTTCACCTTCCAGTATGTCCATGTAAGTTCCACAATCCTGATTCTCGATCAAAGCATTCTGTTTAGTGAGAGAACTCCAAAGGAAACTGTGAGGAGAGGTGGTGAGAGT
>NW_017154962.1:0-251 GCF_001652005.2 Ceratina calcarata
GTCGTTAGCCCATATTTATTCACTTGTGTCTTTCCAGCGATCGCAGCAACAGCAGGCGGCAGGGGCGAGAAAGCCGACACCGCCGCTAGACGCACGAGAAGTACGGATGATTTTGGGACGACAGACCGGACGTGTTAAATTCCCGGCGATCGCGGACCGAACGAAGTCCTCCAGGGAAGACAAATTTATTTGAATGAACCAGGTTTCATTTCGGTTTAATTTTCTGATTCTATTGATTTAATTCAACACCC
>NW_017154963.1:0-251 GCF_001652005.2 Ceratina calcarata
AGGAAAAGCATTGCTAGGCTATGAATTTACGATTCCAAAGTTTTCGTCCTTATATAAGAACATTTTTTTATCGTCAGGTACCTTCTCAGAAAGAGGAAAGTTCAATCTATCGCGCTCTGGTCATTATTTCAATGAAAACAATCTGTTTTGAATAAAAAATCGTTTATAAACACAGGCATTGTAACTATGATTTTTTATCCATATTATAACGCTAATATTACCAAATATCAGCATATTCTGATTAAATAATG
>NW_017154964.1:0-5180 GCF_001652005.2 Ceratina calcarata
TACATTTGCGTTGTACCCTAGCAATCCTCGCTTACCTGCAAATTGATTGTCTATCCTTGAGCAAGCTTATCCTTCTGCTTGCCGGTTATAATAGAATTGGTTTAAATTTTCTAGGTGACTAACATTAACCTGTATGGGCAATATTGTTCATCTGTACTTAATTTTTGTCCATAACCTGTCCTCTACTGGAATTTTGCTCTGTCACTTTGTCTAACCTAACTTATAATCCTATTAAGCTATCCATACCCGGAGTCAGTGTCTCAGATAAATTTTTCGTTTTACCTAAACTATACAGGATGTGGGATAATTAGAGAGGGCTGATTGTGGTTGGTATGAGTATACAGTTTTATTATCGCTATTGATCAGAATTACAGTCTCTGTTATGGTTTTATAAAAGTTTTCGTAGTTTATAACCCAGCTTTAACCCGTCTCTTATAGGCTAAATTCAGACTCACTTTTTTCCGCTTCAATTGTTCCATTTCTCCATGCTTCAATTCTTTCATCAAGGGTAAGCTTTCTACCTCCCGTTGTATCTGCCCTGACCTCCATTTCCTTATGCCTTTTGTCCTTGTCTTCTATTCCTGATTCCTCCCTGGTCTGTGGTATTTCTATCTCGTATATGGCTTCCAGTCCATCCATCCGAGGCGGACTCGTGTGGGATTCCAGTCTCGGGCTGGGATCCAGCGTGTTCTCCTTCCCCTTTGGTAGGTCGTTTTTCCCTTGCCGACTTTATTTCCAATTTCTAATATCCTCAATTTTAGGTCCATCCTCCTGGTTACTTTTCTCGATCTTCACTACCTCCAGGCCATCCATTCCTATTAGGTCAAGCGAGATTCTTCTATTGGGCAATCTCTTGATGATGCCTACTATTTTGGCGTCAACCTCGATTTTCATCAGCCTCTTCTTTTGATTGGCCGTTGGTCTATCCTCAATGATGTTCCATTTTAAGGCGTTCAGCTTGGGATTAAGTTCATTGATTGTAGACAGTATGTTGTTCCTGTCATACGAGATGTCTGAGAAAACTCCTGTTAATAATAGTTTGATGTTCGTTTTCCCTTGCTGGTCAATCTCCAGCTCTATGTCGTCCTTCCCCACTCTGATTATACCAGTGCAGGTGCTGATCCATCTCTCGTCAAATTCTGATCCTACGGTGACCGCTAGTCCTCTATATTCTTCCGTTTTAAGGATCTTAGGATTCCTGGTCCTTTTTCCTCTGCATCGTTGGCGAATTCTTTGATATTCTCTATGATTTTTCTCTTCAGATCTCTGATATCCTCCACACTGAGTTTTACCGTCGGATATCCTTTGGGAATAATAATGACTTTCCTTTCTGTTCTGCTATACGGATTGAACCTTCCCGACATTTTCTTCAATAAAATTTTTATCGAACCGCACTACTCAACTTCTGACTGACTTGTGAGAGTCTGTCCTTTCGTTGTCATATTTATACCCGAACGCGCTTCCAGAGCCCACCAATCACCGGCCAGCCCCATTTTTTGCTCCTGTTCGATCTTTCCTAGCCAGTTCCAGGAATCATTACCCGTCTCGGGTTACGCATTCTGGCAATTGTTTACATTTCATTTGTATACTTCGTTACCCTGGTCTTTCCCGATCGACTTACAGTTGTCCTTCCATTGACCTTTGCTGTGTCCCTTGCTGTTTACGATCCATCTTACTTTAAGGGTATTTGCTTACCTTTGTTCTTTCCTGCTGTCAATAACCTTCAGTGGTCGGTAATGGGACTTTAATTTAACCTATCTTATCTTCGGTCGGTAACCAGGTCTGCCTTAGCCTCTGTCAAGAGTGCACGTTACCTTTCTGGTTACCCTAATTCTCTCTTATACCCTGTTCAGATTCCTGATTTTAGATGGTACGCCTTCTACTGTACTGCTCTCCTACTCTACCTACCTACCTGTTGATTGTCCATCCATGAGCCCGCTTGTCGCCATGTTCGCCAATGAATGAGTTTACAATTTAACTTTCCCAGGTGGCTAGCCTTGGTCTTTATGGGCTTAGTCACCCATGTATTCTTATTCATGACTTATCTTTTGCAGGGACTTTGTATTATCCCACAGTCTGGTCCGTTTTATGATCTGTATTAGAATCCTTTACCCATAGTCGGTAACACAGATATTTGTCTAATTTCCTTAGTTTTTAATTGGGGATATGGGATCAAAGAGAGTTGATTGTAATTAATGTGATTATACTGTTTTATTTATTATTGACAAGTTAAACAGTTCGTGTTACATTTGTTGCAATCTTTTAGTTCATTTTAGCATGTCACTTATATACCGATTACAGACTCACTCTACTCTGCTTCCAGCGCCTGGTTCCTCTCTACCTCCCGTTCTGTCGTCTGGGATTTGCTTCCCGCTTCCACATGTGTATGCTCTGGTTCCCATTTCCTCACACTTCTTGTTCTTTTCTCCTATCTCTAGCTCCTCTATGGTTGGTGGAATTTCTGTCTCATGGATAGCTTCCAGTCCCTCCAGTCTAGGCAGACTCGCGTGAGATTCCGGCCACCAATTGGGATCCAGCAATTTTCCATTCTCGTCGGTTGGTCGTACTACGTTTGTCGCTTCTGATTCCAGTTTGTGATGTCCTCGGTTCTTAGTCCCTCCTTCTGCACTCTTCTTACGATTTTTACGACTTCCAGGCCATCCATTCGAATTAGTTTAATTAGTGTCCTTCTGTTGGGCAGTTTTTTGATGATGCCTACTGTCTTAGCATCAACCTCGATCCTCATTCGCCTCTTCTTTTGATTGGCCGTTGGTCTATCCTCAATGATGTTCCATTTTAAGGCGTTCAGCTTGGGATTAAGTTCATTGATTGTAGACAGTATGTTGTTCCTGTCATACGAGATGTCTGAGAAAACTCCTGTTAATAATAGTTTGATGTTCGTTTTCCCTTGCTGGTCAATCTCCAGCTCTATGTCGTCCTTCCCCACTCTGATTATACCAGTGCAGGTGCTGATCCATCTCTCGTCAAATTCTGATCCTACGGTGACCGCTAGTCCTCTATATTCTTCCGTTTTAAGGATCTTAGGATTCCTGGTCCTTTTTCCTCTGCATCGTTGGCGAATTCTTTGATATTCTCTATGATTTTTCTCTTCAGATCTCTGATATCCTCCACACTGAGTTTTACCGTCGGATATCCTTTGGGAATAATAATGACTTTCCTTTCTGTTCTGCTATACGGATTGAACCTTCCCGACATTTTCTTCAATAAAATTTTTATCGAACCGCACTACTCAACTTCTGACTGACTTGTGAGAGTCTGTCCTTTCGTTGTCATATTTATACCCGAACGCGCTTCCAGAGCCCACCAATCACCGGCCAGCCCCATTTTTTGCTCCTGTTCGATCTTTCCTAGCCAGTTCCAGGAATCATTACCCGTCTCGGGTTACGCATTCTGGCAATTGTTTACATTTCATTTGTATACTTCGTTACCCTGGTCTTTCCCGATCGACTTACAGTTGTCCTTCCATTGACCTTTGCTGTGTCCCTTGCTGTTTACGATCCATCTTACTTTAAGGGTATTTGCTTACCTTTGTTCTTTCCTGCTGTCAATAACCTTCAGTGGTCGGTAATGGGACTTTAATTTAACCTATCTTATCTTCGGTCGGTAACCAGGTCTGCCTTAGCCTCTGTCAAGAGTGCACGTTACCTTTCTGGTTACCCTAATTCTCTCTTATACCCTGTTCAGATTCCTGATTTTAGATGGTACGCCTTCTACTGTACTGCTCTCCTACTCTACCTACCTACCTGTTGATTGTCCATCCATGAGCCCGCTTGTCGCCATGTTCGCCAATGAATGAGTTTACAATTTAACTTTCCCAGGTGGCTAGCCTTGGTCTTTATGGGCTTAGTCACCCATGTATTCTTATTCATGACTTATCTTTTGCAGGGACTTTGTATTATCCCACAGTCTGGTCCGTTTTATGATCTGTATTAGAATCCTTCACCCATAGTCGGTAACACAGATATTTGTCTAATTTCCTTAGTTTTTAATTGGGGATATGGGATCAAAGAGAGTTGATTGTAATTAATGTGATTATACTGTTTTATTTATTATTGACAAGTTAAACAGTTCGTGTTACATTTGTTGCAATCTTTTAGTTCATTTTAGCATGTCACTTATATACCGATTACAGACTCACTCTACTCTGCTTCCAGCGCCTGGTTCCTCTCTACCTCCCGTTCTGTCGTCTGGGATTTGCTTCCCGCTTCCACATGTGTATGCTCTGGTTCCCATTTCCTCACACTTCTTGTTCTTTTCTCCTATCTCTAGCTCCTCTATGGTTGGTGGAATTTCTGTCTCATGGATAGCTTCCAGTCCCTCCAGTCTAGGCAGACTCGCGTGAGATTCCGGCCACCAATTGGGATCCAGCAATTTTCCATTCTCGTCGGTTGGTCGTACTACGTTTGTCGCTTCTGATTCCAGTTTGTGATGTCCTCGGTTCTTAGTCCCTCCTTCTGCACTCTTCTTACGATTTTTACGACTTCCAGGCCATCCATTCGAATTAGTTTAATTAGTGTCCTTCTGTTGGGCAGTTTTTTGATGATGCCTACTGTCTTAGCATCAACCTCGATCCTCATTCGTCCCTTCTTTTGGTTGGTCGTTGTTCTGTTTTCAATGATGATCATTTCAAGGCAACCAATTTGGGATTGGATTCATTGATTATTGTTAATATATTGTTCCTGTCGTGCGAGGCGTCAGAAACACTCCTGTTAGTAGCAATTTGATAATTATTTCCTTCTGCTGATCAATCTCCAGTTCTTTGCAGTCTTTCCCACTCTGATTATCTCAATGCCGGTCCTGACCCATCTTTCATCGAATTCGGTTCGTACAGTGACCACTAGGCCTCCTCTGTGTTCTTCCTTTTTAAGGATTTTAGGGAGAGTGATTCTAGGTCTTTTTTCCTTTGCATCATTGGCGGGTTCCATGGTGTTTCCTATAACTTACTTCTTAAGATCCCTGATGTCCTCCGCACTGAGCTTTGCATTTGGATATCCTTTGGGGATGATGATGACTCTCCTTACTGCTCTACTATGCGGATTAAGTCTACCTGACATATTCCTCAATAAGGTTATTGTCGAACCGCGCCGTTCAATGTCTGACTAAGTTATGAAGACCTGTCCTTTCATCGACGTATTTATACCCGTTCGTGCTTCCATAGC
>NW_017154965.1:0-251 GCF_001652005.2 Ceratina calcarata
ACTTTAGGAGACATACAATAATTTACAAATTTGTATTTTTAAATTATTCAAACTAGGAAGAAATTGTATAGGACGAGATTGTATCTGACGACTAGAGCTACAACTTTTATCTGAAACATTTTTCGATAGGACAACGAAAAGATTTTGCAATAAGTATATTTTTATGTATTGATTAATTACTGACGCTAGTGAAAAATGTGTGAAACAGAAGTTGTAGTCACTGCTATTGCCTGCAAGAAAGGTCATATACA
>NW_017154966.1:0-251 GCF_001652005.2 Ceratina calcarata
TCGATCCCCACTACTACTCTCCTCATGCGCCTTCGCGAAGCTCTCCGCAGCGCTACCTCCATAGCATTTCGTCTTAGTAATTTCTGAATTTGAATCGGACGAAATGAATTATTATGAACAGCAAAAGTGTATGTAATGAATATAATTTATATACATGCATACATATATACCCACACGCGTGCGTGTGTATATGGGCCATTCCATGCCAAATCGGTCAACCAAAAACCTTCACATTTTTTAATGGTTAAAGT
>NW_017154967.1:0-251 GCF_001652005.2 Ceratina calcarata
CATATCTTCTTTTCACGTGGATTGATCTTTTTTTAAACATTCTATATACAATAAAGAAGTATTAAATTTCAATATTAAAAATGGACAGAAATGTAGAATATAATATGCAAGAAAATATTTATACATGGTGTTTCGTAAATGCTGGGCAAGACTTTAGGAATAGATTCCTAATACTGAGAGGAGAAACATAATTTATATCAAGGTAGGAAATGATTAGTTTTTGAGTTATGAAAAGGCCTTACCAGTGTAAC
>NW_017154968.1:0-251 GCF_001652005.2 Ceratina calcarata
TTAGTCAAAATAGAAGAGATAGTCTAGATAATAATCCACCAGCGGTGTTTCACAGTGCTTCCACAGAAACTACTCAAGACGATTGTCACAGTAACGGGTAACTTCCTTTGAAATTTGAAGTCTGCAGTGGATTACTTTACATACTTCAATTTCGTAAATTGTATCATGGAGTCTCAACTTAAATCGTTAGTGAACGCAAGGCGTCCAAAACCAAATTGTTTGTAGTGAACTCATTGTTACTTAGGATGTGG
>NW_017154969.1:0-251 GCF_001652005.2 Ceratina calcarata
CGAGCTTTTCCCGGAAGCCCATTTATAAGGGCGGCCCCAGGGATCATTATCGAGAACAGCCAAGGTTTGCTTCCATTGACCCTCTTTGGCCTTTCTTATTGCAAACTTTAATTTCCGCTTATCAGATCTATAGGCGTATTCTGCGTTGGATCTGATTGTCTCGGGGATGTTATTCTTTTTTCTCAGCCGCTGCCACCGTCTTCGAGATCTGGTACACGCTCCGCGTAGATCATTGATCTCAGACGACCACC
>NW_017154970.1:0-251 GCF_001652005.2 Ceratina calcarata
GCGAAACCTTGATTGCATTTGCAACTGAAACTGCCGACGGTGTTCTTGCATCTTCCGTTTAAGCACATACCAGGGAACTCGATACACTCGTTTACGTCCTGTTTGTCGGTGAAACCGTCTCCCCTCGGACACAATTCTTGATGCACGTGGGTTCCTGGCTTCGGGCAAGATTCGCATCTCTCGCTGCCCCAGGCGCGACCGACCGAACAACAGCAGAGGCTCTTGGAAAACTGCCCCTCGATCGGATTCGC
>NW_017154971.1:0-251 GCF_001652005.2 Ceratina calcarata
AGCAGCGATGGGGGAATTTTCGCCAATTCCGCGCTGGGCCGACGACTGGAGGCAGACACTCTGGATGTATCTGAGGACAGGGAATTGCCTGGCAGCGAACTTACTACCTCGCACGTCATCGTTGCCGACGAGGCGTTTCCACTAAAAACCTACCTCTTGCGGCCATATCCGGGTGCCGAATTAACACACGACAGGCGGATCTTCAACTATCGGTTGACTCGTGCAAGGCGTACCGTGGAGAACACGTTTGG
>NW_017154972.1:0-251 GCF_001652005.2 Ceratina calcarata
CTGAAGACGCACTTCTGAAAATAAGAAATAGCGTTACTGAAACCGACAGAAAGTACGTGGTGGCACTTTTTGTAGATATTGAAGGAGCATTCGATAATCTCTGGTGGCCACCAATTATCACTCAAAAACGGAAGCTAGATGCAGTAACAGAACTGTCAACATTGCCAAAGACTATTTTAACCAAAGAACTATTCTCGTAGATTCGAAGTTTAACGAAATAACTGCAACCATGGAAAAGGGATGCCCGCAGG
>NW_017154973.1:0-251 GCF_001652005.2 Ceratina calcarata
AGTACAATAACTGTTAACACGAATTTTCTATTATTAACAAGCGTAATTAATATACAATTTAGTCGAGTTTAACTCCAGTACGTAAGATGTATCTCTTCTGTCCAACTTTGGTGCAGGATTTTGGCATTTCCTGCCATTAGTGTTATATAAAAAGCCGCATACTTTGTAAGGAGCATTCGGATCCTCGAGAATATGGTTGGCGCAATAATTAAATCCCTCGAGACAGGATCGTGTACATTCCTGAGACAAGT
>NW_017154974.1:0-238 GCF_001652005.2 Ceratina calcarata
CAACAAATGCGTGCAAAGTCAAAATAATTTCTTTAAAATTCTTTAGACTAAAATTGCTAAAGGAGATTCTCGGTCTTTAGTGTTTGCAGAATGGTACGTGGCTATTGTTGGATCAAGTGAACCGCTGCAGTCCGGCTATTCTGGACCGATTGAACGGGTTGCTGGAGCCAAATGGCGCTCTAACGATCGGTGAGAAGGGCGTCGATCCAGAGGGGAACGTGTTCACCGTGAAAGCTCA
>NW_017154974.1:674-1807 GCF_001652005.2 Ceratina calcarata
CCATGGACTCTCGTCACGGAGAGATATCTAGGTAATTAATATTGATTCATTCTCAAATTCTGATTTGTGACTTTTATTTTAACAAATCAAAAATGGACTACGAAAAGTAATTAAAACTTGAATAATATGAGAAAATACAATTTCTTTTTATTTCTTATAGGAGAATTTAAAACATCTTTTGGGTCATAGATTTAGTTTGCAATTTGGAATGTGGTCCACAATTTTGAATATATTTTTGTATGAAAGCTTTTTGTGAAATATCTGCGAAGTAGCCTCGAGCCTCTTGTCATATCTCATCTCCCCATTTTCTTATCAGAGCCATGCGGAACAGAGGGGTAGAGATTTGTATACCAACGCCCCAATCTACTCTCCCATCAAATCCACTGGACGTCGCGTCCCTGCTAAACATTTGCGGGATCAGGGACATAAAACAGCAGAAATTGCTAGTGAGAATACACGAGACTCTTCACGGTACGCAATACAAGTTGAACGAGATGTTGCAAGTGGCTACGTTCATCAGTCAGCAAATGTCGAAAGGCTTCGGTTTCTTGAAATCGTTGAGAAACGCATTTCACGAATTATGTGGATCGCTCGATGACAGATCGAAAAAAGAAGCACTGAGGAAGATGGAGGAGATCCTCTTAGATAATTTCCAAGAAGAATTGCAAATGGAATCGTCGTACGATCTCGATTCAATTACTTTAAGGATGTCCGACCTTAGATGCAATTCCAGGCTCGCATTGATCAGGCAACAAGGCTTCCTGTTACAGTCTACAGTTCAGAAACTGACGTGAGTAAAATGAAATATTAAACAACTTCTGGGCATGACCTAATTTATGTTCAGGTAAACCAGCTTCTCTATTTTACATGTGATCATAAATCAGTGAGTAGAAATTATTACCTTAACAGAAATTGGGACGTTCAATATTCATAGGAAAGTAATTTCGGTTTTTATAACGTTATGTATTCGTGAAAACTGTAAATACTTTCGTGTCAATTTTCAATATAATGTATTGGGTTGGCAACTGAATAATTGCGGAGTTTGTCGATAGACTTCTTATTTAAAATCAGCAATCACTTAGTTGGCAACCCAATAGATGTTATTATAAGCACCAATTCTTGTGTACATGAAT
>NW_017154974.1:2170-2629 GCF_001652005.2 Ceratina calcarata
TATTTTAGACCTTTTATTCTATTCTATTTATAAATTAATGATAGAATTCTACATTATAAATCCAAGTAAAGAAAGAAAATGATCATTATTATCATAATAGTTAAATTAAATGAACATCAAACTTTGGTAGATGATTTTGAGAGGTAATATTAAATGGCAAGTAAAATTTACTACCTTAACTTACAATACAATTTCAGTATAATTTACAGTGATCATAAATAAACCGCGGATTTGAATTAGCAGAAATGATGAATGCCACGATACATAATATCAAATACTGGATGTATGACTCAATGTTTAAGTGACCTAACAAATATTTATATAAAACATACATAAATGTTTTATTTTACATAAAGATATGCAGTCTAGTCATAAATAGAATAAGGGACATCCCCTTACTTCACTCTTTATACAGGGTGTCCCAAAACTAGTGTAAGATATTGAAATGGGAGGTTCCTG
>NW_017154975.1:0-1017 GCF_001652005.2 Ceratina calcarata
CTCGAAATAGACATAAAGTCCGCGAGAATCGACTTTGTTCTTCCCTGGCCCGAGGACCGGTACTTATACGCGTGGCGCATGATGTCGCCGGCGCGAAACGGCTCGCGCGCGACTCGCGCAGCGTAGCCGCCTAGCGGCAGCCGGTGTAAGCGCGGGTAGCGCCCGCGCTCGCGCGTTACGTGGCGGCGAAATCGGTGGCCGTGTTCGGGATCGAAGGACGTAACGTGACGGTTCGTCACAAAGTGTTATGTGGGATTTCCACCCACTAAAACCCCTCCGGTGGCCGTCCTCTTCACCCTCAGAGGGGCACCGGGATCGCTAAAAAGCACGCAACCGGTGCCCCCCTGGCGATACAGCTCGCCCCCTAAGGGGGCGGACTCCAATCCCTGGGAGGGCAGGAAGCTCCTCCAATAGCACGCGCAGAAGGCGCCGCGGCGCAGTAGGGCCACACTACTGCGCCGCACCTCTCGGGGCATGTAGTGTTGTCTGTACTGTTCAATGGACTGCACCTCGCGATACTTCGCATATCAGCCACTTCAGACGGTGCCAGATGGAGCCGGCTTCGAATATCCACGATTCGATTCTACTTCCCAGAGATATCCCTGCCAAGGCCGCGCGGTGTAGATGGAATACCACGCTGGGGCAAGGAAAAACCCTGCCCCCGGACGAGAACCGTCCAAGAACAAGTTGGACCTACCCCCCATTGGGGCCCACTCCTTCAGTTTGCCTCACTACGCCAGTCGTTCTGACGCAGCGAAGCGTAACAGCGGGGAACCGCGAGAAGGCGGAGTGTTGGCGTCGGATTGCGCCCGGTCCCGTGCAGGTTGGCCGAAGCCGACAAGGCCCCACCCTCCACGGTGTTTCCACCGCCTGCGCATGTGGTCGGGGCCGACGATACACCCAATCTCGTTCGATTGCTGCCTTCCCGCAGGAGAGGCAGCCTCAATATCGAGGAATCGTCCTCGGTGGCACCCGCACGTCTACGGGCACACCACCGGTCACACCACCCTCTGCCGC
>NW_017154975.1:2746-3784 GCF_001652005.2 Ceratina calcarata
GTCTACCGACAGCGGCATATGTCTGTGATCCGCACCTGTGGGCGGTCAAGCCAATAGGTACGCAGGCAGCCGGCAGGATGGCTCACGCAGGCCACGGGGAAAGAAAAGAACGCGGAAATCCACAGTTTTCGACTCACGCTGGCCATGACCATGCGCCACCGTGCTATGACGCATTGAAGAAGATCATGGGCGGTCTACTGCCTGTGGCACCGACGTCCACACCCGTGGGCGGCCATTTCCCGGCCGACACACGCTGGCCACGGACACTCCGAGAAGTCCCGTGGACATCTCGGGGCAGCCATGACATGACGGTCAGGGCCCCCACCCTCGCAGAATAACGCTCTCGCAGGAGGGGACCGCCTCCTTCCAACTCCTCTCGCCCGCCAGCATTGCCTGGACCAACGCTGGGAGCGAGAGGTCCCTCCCAACCGCGCTAAAGAGGACAACGCGTTGCGCACTCCACGCTGGACAAAACTCCAGCGTGTGCTGCGCGGTGTCCTCCCCGTGCCCGCAATGGTGACACACTGCCGTCTCCTCCCGACCGATTCTGTGCAGGTACTCACCGAAGCAACCATGCCCGGTGAACACCTGCGTCAGTCGGAAGGTCAGAGTCCCATGATCTCTGTCTAGCCAACCCCAGAAGTTGGGCAGGACAGCCTCGACCACGCGCCTTGCGCTTCGCGCCTGTGTTCGGACTCACCATCCGCGTCCTCGCTGACGCGTCGGATCCCGAGTCCGACTCGTCCGAGCCCACCACCGAAAACGTCGGTGGGGACCTGACAGCAGATGCTCTGCTGCCAGGCCGAGAAATTGGGGACGTGGCCCTGCTACCGACACCAATGGCAACTAACGACACGGTGCAGGGCGGGTACGACCCAGCGTCCCTAGATGGATGCCCAACGGCTCCAGTCGAGCCTTCCCGGCTCACCACTCCCTCTTCATGCTCCGAAGAGCTTTCCCCCCCTAAGCCCCGTTTTTTTATAAATTTTTTATCCTCCATAATTACTCCCACGTTAGGAGCCGGACGCTTACAACGGT
>NW_017154976.1:0-251 GCF_001652005.2 Ceratina calcarata
TTCTCCAAGTCTCTTGCACTGATCAACTGATTGAGTTTCATGTATTTGTGAATAATTTATATCTTTTCATATTTACCTAATTATTTCTCTCTTTCATCCAAGATAAAAGTATTTACTTATATAGTATTATTTTTAAGGATAAAATGAACTCTTATCTAATTTCATTTTTGATATTGATATTTTGTATAAACGTGTGCAGTATACCCGTCAAAATTTTATTTCGCACAAAATGTGAAACTCTCCCAGTATGC
>NW_017154977.1:0-251 GCF_001652005.2 Ceratina calcarata
AACTAAACTTTTCCAACTTTTGTTATTGCCCATTTTCCACGAGAATTATGTTAAGCAATGATATTAGTATTTTTTATTATTATACATACATGTTTATGTATAATTGCTTACTTGCGATAAGCTGGTTTAGCATTATTCCACGGCACGTGCAGTGAGTTAATGTAATATGTAAGTAAAGGTTTATTTAAATTTACATCAGTAAATTTAGATAATAGTCGTTTATTTAAATTGGCATCAATTATAATATTTCG
>NW_017154978.1:0-251 GCF_001652005.2 Ceratina calcarata
GTCTGGGACGGACGCAAGAATTGAACCCTTGCAATTGACACTGTCAAAACGAAGAATCGCGGGGAGGAATCGACTCGAACACTTCGAAGCGGTCCTCATTTTTCACGAGCACTTTTCTGAATTTCTCGAGGAATCCGCGTACGAGGGGACCGAGTCAGTTTGTAAGTAGCGCGGCCGTGGGAAGGGAGGGGCGGCGGGGGGAAGTTAGCATGATAACTTGCGTGAGAGGGAGAAGCTCGACTTGGTCGCGT
>NW_017154979.1:0-251 GCF_001652005.2 Ceratina calcarata
AAAACTTCACCGATGTTCCGGTCCGCTGGACGGCCTCTGGATGGTAATTCCGTCCTAGTCGATGGTGACCGTCAGTACGTTCCTCCCGGAGGGGCGTCTCGAATTGGCCAGGCGCCTGGATCTCCTTCGGGCTCTTGGTGGCTGTTCAGCTGGTTCAGCTGGAGCCGGTATGGCCACTGGTTGAGGCCGGACCACGGCCACTGGCCGGGCCACGGGTCGTTCACCCGGGTCCACCTGGTCTTCTTCTTTGC
>NW_017154980.1:0-251 GCF_001652005.2 Ceratina calcarata
CTAATAGATGCGAATTTCTGATACCACTCGCTTAACACATGACGCGTTACGTATAATAATATGAATATAGACTTAAGATTTGAATAAAAGTAAATACAGAAATGAATATTTAATATTGAATGATATTTAATTTAATTACATATCAACTATTTATGTTGAACCTTCGTTCGTTAGTAAACTTGTGGAGTCCTAAACAAATATAAAAAAAATTACTGGCCACAAATGAAAGGATTGTGGATAATAAAAAAAAA
>NW_017154981.1:0-251 GCF_001652005.2 Ceratina calcarata
CATATACATACACTCTTAACGCGATTAATAAGATTTTCAATGAAGCTGTTCAGGATCGGGTAAGACGGGTAGAAGGCCTGACCGCGATAAGAACGGTACGGCCAAAACTGTAACAATTACGTATAATTAATCTGTGATTACTGTGTCTCATACGAATATAGGGGAGTAAGGAAATAGGTGAGCGACAAAGGACCGAGGAGACACGCAAGGAGCCGACGAGGACCGGAAAGGAAATGGGGGAAAAAGGACAG
>NW_017154982.1:0-251 GCF_001652005.2 Ceratina calcarata
TCACACTACTGTACCCATATACCCACATACAAATAATAGTACACCTCTTATTTTAAATATAGACAACGAGGACGAACTACAAGTAAATCGGCGCAGCCAGAATGCTCAGAATGATGAAGACAGGCAGGACCGTGATGGACGGACAGCAGTGTGCACCAATGAAAGGTGCAAGGAGTTGACAAGGAAATACGACGTGATGATGGCGATGATGGCGTAAGTATCCATGTGAAATATATGTGTATAAATGTATA
>NW_017154983.1:0-251 GCF_001652005.2 Ceratina calcarata
CTCCGTTTTCGCTCGCGTCTAGCGGCGGCGCCGATTTCCTCGCTCCTGACGTCTGTTGTCGCGATCGCTGCAAAGACACAATTCAATAAATATAGGCTCACGATAATGTTCGAGCCGCACGCTGAATCAACTCAGCAGCGTGTTAAGTGGACTGTATATGTCGGAGGCTTTCTGCACTCCGCTTCGGTCTTTCGAGTTACTCCGAAAAGAGACCGGAACCGTATATGTTGATTGCTCAACGAACGGTGTTC
>NW_017154985.1:0-251 GCF_001652005.2 Ceratina calcarata
TCTCGTCTCCTTCTGAAAGGGATTCGTCGCAAGAGTCGTTTACAGAGTAGCTTAACTTCTTCTTTTTATCGTCTTTCTTCTGCTTCTCCGTTGATCTCTTCTTCTCATTGCTTCTTTTTCTCTTACTTTGTTTCAGAGCGCTCCTGGTAATTGATCCTACCGGCGTACGGAAGACGTTACCTTCCTCGCGCGGCGTGATTTGCAATGGTGGCTGGTTCTGTAGACCCACTGGACTTCGTGACAGTGAGAAT
>NW_017154986.1:0-3410 GCF_001652005.2 Ceratina calcarata
GGCCTCAATGCGATCGGCACATGTCGTCCAGTTAACTGAGAATTATGCCTCGAATAGGGACAGCGTGAGTGTGATATCGAAGTGGGACAGCGGAGTTGGAAAATACACCCTGATTAGTGATTTTTAAGCGTTGAGGCCCAATCAGTTCGCTCCCTGAGATAACCGTTCTCTCTTTTCCCTTTGTAAAGTCTTGGCCTGAAGAGGGGTGGAGAACCGTTAGAAAATGTATACAGATCTCCAACGCTTGACGAGACAATGGGCCTTGTCCTTCGCATGGGCTGGCAATCGGTTCTTGGAAATGCGATGAAGTGCCTTTTGCTTCGAGGCAACTCAGTTTCCTTTTCCTGTATGACTGGAAAATGCTATTTGGTGACGAGTTAATGCCTTTTAATGCTAACCGGTCATAAACTCTGTTTTTTCCGTTGAACGGACGGAACAACCATTAACATCTCGTTCAATGAAATGCCTTTATCCGTTTTCGCGGATGCGTCGAAAACTACGCGAACTTTAGTGGTGCTACTGGATACTTTGATTACGGCGTGATGAGGCATGTAGTAGCCGTCCCTATTTTCATTCGTCGCGAGAGACATGTGTCCCAGATCAATGTATTCCTGCATGTTCTTATGATACTGTATCTTGAGATCGGGATTTGAATCTAGTTTACCCTGCAAGAAACGAAAACGCCTTAACCCTGGTGCGCGAGAATCGCCAAGATTAAACTCATTGGATCGAAAAGGTAAACGAACGACGTATCTACCATTCGCGTGGCGTATTGATGTTTTTGCGAAATGATTTTCGCACGACAATTCCTCCGCGGGCTTCGATGACTTAGAAGTCGCGTCCTCGATCACCCAGAATCTGGCCAACTGTTCGGATAAACTGCTCAGATTACACGATATTACGGAATTTTGTTCTTCGTTGCCTATACCTCCGACGATTACCCATCCGAGCTGTGTCTTTTGTAAGATTAACTCGCATTTTTTAACCGGCAGCTTGATCTGACCGATTGAAAGCATCGATATAGTAGCTCCGGAGCCAATTAAAAAGTCGACTGGTCGCGAAATGTGGAATTGCGGATCAGCTAATTTTATGTTATTCGGGATTTTTACGATTTCGCGCGGAAAGTTTTCCTCCGGAACGCAATCGGCTGTCTTCGGGAGAGTGAAGAAAGTCAGAACCTTCGCGAAATCGTTGTGTAAAGAGCGGAAATGAACTTCGACGCTGCTCTTCGACACGGTTTGCATTTCGTTTACAGCGCTAATCGGAATCGCACAACCGCGCATAGGAAGTCCTAACTTTTTCGCTAGTTCGTTTGTAATGAAATGCGCCGTTGCGCAGGTATCGAGTAATGCACGGGCTTGTACGAAGCGTCCATTCACCTCACATACGCGTACGACGGCACTCATCATCAACTGAGGTCGAGATGCACGCGAAACGGAGGCAAAAGTATCTACCGATAGTCATTTTTCAATTGTTTCTACCTTGGGTTAGCTCGAAACCGATGGCTGATTCTTAATGTTACGCGTCGATGTCAGGTTTATCGGAGCGTCCCAATGTAGGAGCGTATGGTGAGGGCGACTGCATTTTTTGCAGTACGATGAGTGGCATTTTCCGGAATGCGCACGAAGACAATTACGGCAAAGTCCCTTGGAACGTACGACTTCCCATCGTTGCTTATTATTTAACTTTTCGAAATTGGGACATATACTAATATAGTGCTTTCCGCGACAATGCATGCAGCCGGAAGAAACGGTAGCCGTGATAAGCGTTTTAACACCCGCATTGGATCTTCGCGTCTTTTCTCCCTGTGTTTCTCGTTCGGCGCGACGTTTTCCGTACGTTTTCTCCTTATTTCGATCTGAATCGCGGCTTAAGGTGGAAAGTCTGAACGCTGTTTCGCTAATGAATTTACAGAATTGATCCAAATTCGGTAGATCATCCAGTCCGAGAGTTTCTTCCCACTTTTCGCGCACGTCGATGGGAAGTGCTCTTTCAAGTAAGCGTATTATTAACCCTTCGTCGGGTTTTACTTGCAACGAATGAAGCATGTTCAAATGTTGTCGCACATCGTCTATGATTCCCGATAGTCCCTCCGGGGTCGCGGTAGTTAATCGACGTATATCAAGGATAGCATCGTAATGCTTATCAACGAGAATACGCTTTTTCTCATACGAATCCGTGAGCAAATTCCATGCATTTCTATAGTTTTCCGCGCTTGCGTCGTAACGAGCGAGTTTATTTAACGCCGGTCCGGTTAATGAATTTGTTAAGTATAGAAATTTACTCTGATCGCTGATATCTGTCCGAGTATCGACCATCGAAATGAACGTATTTTTAAACGTGAGCCAAGAGTTATAATCTCCGTTAAACTTTGGCAATTCCGCAACCGGTAGTTGGAGCTGTCGTTGTCTTTCAATAAACGTAGAAGAACCGAGAGGTAAATCCACGGCCGCGTCGCTGTTGCGAGATCATTAATTTCGCATTAAAATTATCTATTTTGCCTTGTTCGACGGCATTGCGCAATGAAGTGACCTGCGCTTTGAGCGATGTACGCTTCTGGGCTATAAATGCAACACGACCCGACATATTGTCCCGTCGTATCAGGAAATTACGCGAATCAATGATTTACAACACCCGCGGGGAATTCGCGCAACGATTGTACAAATAAGAGAAACTTATCTGTATCCGTCGGAAGCGTGTAGATCACAGGCGGCAAACAGTCGGTGGGTGGCAACCAGGAGGGAGGCGTCCTTAGCGGAAGCGTAGTATTCTGAATGTTGATCGACTTCAAGAATCTTGGCTTTCCTGCTGTTGTCTTCTCACAAGTATCGTTGGTTATGGCACTAGTTGCACCGAATATCCAAGCTGTCTCCAAGAGATCAGAATGAATTCTGTCTCCTCGTCGCCGAGAAGTCGGAGCCCAGGAAAGAAAAAATGCTCTCCTGCGCAAGCGTTCCCCTTTTTTCCGCTTTTCCTCCAATAGGTTGGGCCCTAAGACCCCTCCGATAAAGCGGGAAAAGTAGGGATAAGAGAGAAAACTTTCTCTTCCGGCTAGAGCCGCATGTGGCTCTTCCACCCCCTTTTTTTGTGTCCCATGACCGTTGGCGAGTCTTGCCTTCTTGGAAAAGGAAGGAAATTGCGAGTTTCCCTAACATGTGCAAGACATTCGGCTTCAAGGACAAAATGCCCAGAGGGGAACAATGCAAGAGGCTAGCCTTGCTGTTTTACGGTGTCGTAAATCAGCTTAAAAAATCTTAACGAAGATTATTTTTTATGTTTGAAAAGCAGGCCCGAACCTGAACTGTTTGAATTCATTGTCTCCGAGCGATTCAGACCTCACAGGAGGCACCAAATTTTACGTCGCAAATAAGCTGTTTGCTTGACTTGCGTGTTTCAAATTTTTATTAATA
>NW_017154987.1:0-251 GCF_001652005.2 Ceratina calcarata
TCGCAACCAGATTTCATAAGACATTTTCTGGCTACGAATCCTGCAAAATACTCTAGCGGAGGCCTCTAATGTGTCGTCATGTAATAATGACGCATCAATAACGACCTCCTCAATATCATTACTTGTGAATGCATTTTGTTCATCTACAGCATTATCAGAGTGCGGTGCGTTTGTAGATTGCAATTCTACATTATACTATGTAGCAGTATCTGTTCGACGTGGAAGCAATATCTCATTGTCGTCGTCTAAAC
>NW_017154988.1:0-251 GCF_001652005.2 Ceratina calcarata
ATACTATATAGACATAGTTTTTCACTCAGTTCTTACACTTCTTCACACATTTCTTATACTTTTGCTAGTGATCGTACGGCTCATAAAACCTCAAACGCAATTCCATCGATATTTTGCCAGTAATCAGTGATTGAATCACGTTTTCATTCTTGTATCCCTTTATTTTGTTTCTTTTTATTTCATTTTATTTTTTTTTTATGTATATATTTTTTCTTTTTGATGACTTCCGGTAGAGGAATAGCAAAAGATAG
>NW_017154989.1:0-251 GCF_001652005.2 Ceratina calcarata
AACCCATTCCCACGTTATTGTGACCCGATAAGTTTCAGTCGTCGCTTTCCTAATTTTCGTGAATCTATTCTAATTTGAAATGTCGAGAAATAAAACAAGCAAATAAGAAGGTGAGTCTTTTCTTTATTCTTAAATAACGAAGAGAAAATGAAATATGTATTTACAAATGAGAAGAGTGGTTCGGTATTCGTATGTACATGAATATTCCTACACTACTCAGCGTGTAGGCACTTGTCGAACAGAATTTATAA
>NW_017154990.1:0-251 GCF_001652005.2 Ceratina calcarata
ATAATTATCTTATTTGTGTCAAGATGTTTGTTAATTTCACGTAGGATAATGACTTTCAACACTTTCCCAAGTATGGATAGTAGGCTGTTTGGTCTATAACTCGATGCGAGTTCTCTTGGTTTCCCGGGTTTAGGAATAGGAACTACTTTGGCTACCTTCCACTCTTTGGGAAAGTAGGAAAGGGCAAGACAGGCCTTGTATACAGGGTGTCCCAGAACTAGTGTAAGATATTGAAATGGGAGGTTCCTGAC
>NW_017154991.1:0-251 GCF_001652005.2 Ceratina calcarata
GCTATTGATACTATAATTTCGTTATTAGATCTATCACGTTTACTCACAGCGGCGTAATACTTTTAAAGATTAGAAATACTTTTTACCTATTCCGGCAAGTCATTTATAATATTTTTTGATTGAAGAAATTTCAGAGCGCATGTCGCTACTCGAAGTTTGTTTCTCTTTCTACAGTGTTATTTGTTTAGCAGATTTGAATTGTTCACTATCAAATGAATCTCAAGTACCCATTGAGCTCAATGCAAGTACCC
>NW_017154993.1:0-251 GCF_001652005.2 Ceratina calcarata
GTAAGAATGTTGGGAATAGTTTGTTATTTCGATGCTGGTTCTGGCTTCGCGAGAAGCCCGTTTTCCGTCGGCCGTTTATTATTAACTTTATTCTGTTTAGGAGGGAGATAAATTCTTCCGGCATTTCTTTATGGATTGTTTTATTTATCCGTCCTGTAGCGACACTCTATAATGGATTCCTTTGAGTTGATTGAGCAAGGATATTAGGGATATTTGTTATTTTGATGCTGGTTTTGGGTTTTCGAGGAGCC
>NW_017154994.1:0-251 GCF_001652005.2 Ceratina calcarata
TGAATTCTTCAATATTCAAATCGTGTATGACTATAAAAAATCCACCTATATAAGATGCTTATTGCCTATCAAGAAATCTGATTCGAAAAATAGAGCTTTTTTTTTAGAAATTCATGATTCGGGGAAAATTGAGGTATTACATGAAAACTAAGAGCACGAGGAAACTCATTTTTCAATTAAAAGAAAGAAGAGAATTGCCATATACTCACCTAAGCCACTTTTTATTTACATAATTTTTCGTACTTACATAC
>NW_017154996.1:0-361 GCF_001652005.2 Ceratina calcarata
TATGTACACTTTCCATCCGACGCGGGAGTAAAACTTAACATACATAATTCCCGAATACTTTCCTGATGGGCTTGGGCTGAACGTCGGCGAACGTGTCGTCCTATATACAATTCGGGACGATCATTCTCGGAGAGCGTGTTGGTTTAGGATGAAACTAGACCCGAAGACGAGGAACATTAAAAACGCTTATACAGCTAGTAACAACGAAATTGAGCCAGCTACGTGCATGTGTTAGTTTCCCCTAGGGGACAAAATTCAAAATGAGTAATAAGTCAACATCTTATTTTTTCGATGCTTGATCTCGCATTGATATTGTTGGATTTTAACATAATTTTGACGCGTCAAAATAAAAATAATGTTA
>NW_017154996.1:551-1337 GCF_001652005.2 Ceratina calcarata
TTAATCATTTCCTACTGTTCTGTCCATTGTCCTATAAAAGTTCTTAAATTTTTATTGAGAAGCCATGGTGTCAGAAATTTTATTCACTGTAACTATAGTATAGAAGATTCAAAGCGAATCTGTAATTCATGAAGTACTGACAGAACAACTCCACGACATATGCGTTCAACTGAACTTCTAAATTCGATCGGTAATTTAAAGTTTACTGAAGTCCATTGTACGTCCGTTTGCGGCACTCTTACATTTAAAAGTTGGCAATAGAAATGTTTAAAGGGAAGCTTTCAAGCTGAAAGTTCCATCGAGGCTCGTAACGTCCAATTAAAATTCAACCTTTTTTCTTAAGTTAAGTCAGGCCGTCGGTGAAAGTAAAAATTAATTAAGTTTCAGGATTAGGATGACTTGGTGCGATTAATTAATAGTCGCTGTCTATCCAATTTTGAACCGACCTGTACGAGGCACCCCATTTGTCACTATCACCTCCAATATCCCAGAGGCTCTCGAGGTTTCGCTTAAATTGCCTTATCGAAGAAACCGAAGACTCACCATCGATCCGTCATCGACATTCTTAATAGGATTATCAGTTTTGCGATTCATTTGCGAGCGTGTGAATCCGCAGAAAAATTTACAGAGAAATTTCCAATTCCATCTATAAGGGTCAACGAGTTTATTCGATTTCCCTTTATTGAACGTTTAATTACATCGACGATCCAATTATTTTTGAAAAAGTTCTTTGTTGAGCAGGCGCGTGAGGGTACGATAAAGATACACTCCGATATGAACTTTAAT
>NW_017154997.1:0-251 GCF_001652005.2 Ceratina calcarata
ACTTAATTATGTATGCTATTGCTTAATTACACTGCAATACTTAATCAAATTATGTCCCTTGGCAAAGCGAAGAAAGAGAATATTTCCACATACATTCCCATTCACTTTTCTTGATTACGGAATCATTCAAACGTGCAAAATGAGAGCTTTCCTTTGGGAATTGGGAAAAATGCGCGCGAGCATTCGCGTACGCGGTCTTGTAATTTCTTTATTTTCGTATTTACACCATTTTCATAATGAGTAGTACAAAT
>NW_017154998.1:0-251 GCF_001652005.2 Ceratina calcarata
TCCGAAAACAAAGAAAAATATTAAACAATTCCTAGGACTTGTCAACTATTATCGGAGATTTATCCCGGACTTGGGAAAACGGGCAAGACCTTTAACCAGTGTGACCAGTCCTAAGAAACCCTTTATCTGGACCGAAGAACATCAAAAGAGCTTCGAGGAACTTAGACAAGCTCTATGCAACGAGCCTGTCTTAAGCTATCCCGATTTCAACGAGCCATTCATTATCACGACTGATGCATCCGATGTAGCGA
>NW_017154999.1:0-251 GCF_001652005.2 Ceratina calcarata
GAGCAATTCATATATCCGTAAATATGAATTTTTTTTAACATTGTAACGCCTACTTGTACATGTAGTAATCTCTCCTCGGTGCTAAAGAGTGGCAACGCCTGTGTATACGCGCGGCCCGAAAAAAGGGCCCAAGAGGGCTCGAACCGGCAAGGTAGATTCATAAAATCCCATAGAATGACAGCTTCGGCATGTACCAACGTTCAGACACACCGATGCCGGTGCCGATGTTTTTTTCCAGCACGGTAGGTAAT
>NW_017155000.1:0-251 GCF_001652005.2 Ceratina calcarata
CTCGCTAGTCTGTTTGGTGTGCGTAATTACGAGTCGTTCGGTTGATCGGGGTCGACACTCGTGCTCCTGTTGGCCGTCGAGCCGCTTTTTGGGGCCTCGCGGCTAAAATTCCCTGTATCTCCGTTCCGGTTGGTTCTTCAGTGTTCTATCCATACGGAACACTTTTGTTCAGAAAATCTCAAGCCATCCGATGGTCCAGGACCTATGTCTGTACGCCTTCCGGTTTTCGAGATCTATTCTAGGGCTGTGTG
>NW_017155001.1:0-251 GCF_001652005.2 Ceratina calcarata
ATCTCAAAATATTAAATAACAATAAGCAAATTATAAAAAATAAATTTAAAAAAATGATACAATCTTAATATTGTTCTCATTGTAATGCTATGTTCTGTTTTCTCAACTAAGTATATAAAATCTAAATTTTGTTACGTTCAGTATTAAGTAGTTTTTAGTTTTAGTTTTAAGTTGATACATATATTATATACACTTTACGTACCAGTCTATGTACAGGTAATAAGATTTACCTCTATAGGATTACGATTGTA
>NW_017155002.1:0-251 GCF_001652005.2 Ceratina calcarata
CTTTCAAACTAACCGCGAACAAGCATGACCAAAAACTGACTACGTACAACAAGATATATAACACGCTCCACAGATTATTTAAAGTATACTAACTCTATACCTCACAATCTATACCATCATCATGATGATCAGCTGCCAAAACACATGCACAAAAACAATATTGCAAAAGAGACTTAACCAGAGGGACAGAGGGGTAAACTAACATAAACTCTTCTAATTACATTATGAACAAAAAAACCCAGCATATTAAC
>NW_017155003.1:0-251 GCF_001652005.2 Ceratina calcarata
CAATTGTTCCTGTTTTTGCGATATTATGCAAGTGCAAGTTTTCAGATAATTCATAAATAACTATTCTACTTTCATGTCTACAGTATTAAGAATTGACGAGTGTTTATTGAGGAAACCGTTTAAAAACTATTTACAGCCGGTGCTCGGACGTCTCGCAGCCCACGATTTTCCGTATAGTCACGCGTGTCAGTGATCTACTTGGTAAATTACTTTTTGAATATATCAGATTCCCAAAGGTTCACGACGCATGT
>NW_017155004.1:0-251 GCF_001652005.2 Ceratina calcarata
ATTCAGGTAAAGTTTTTAAAGTGACCATATTCTTCTTCTTCGTGCAAGCTATTTAAAAAGACTTGACCTCTGGAGCTCAGCCTATTTCGATATAAAGTAGTTTCCACCACTTCTTTTTTCTTTGCTTTAACAACCCGGCAATTACCACGAAACTAGCGCTAACCACCAAACAATCGTCCATCTCGCTGGAGCATCATTCATTGCGTTCGCTGTGGATCACTGCCTTGTTCGTTGCCTCGGCAGACTTCGTT
>NW_017155006.1:0-251 GCF_001652005.2 Ceratina calcarata
TGAACTGACAGAAGGAAGGAAGGACGATGCACCAACGACGCATAGTCGACGAAGCAACTACACGCGAACACTCTCGCCGACAGATGGCGGCACGAGGCTATCCCTGCATCACTGAGCCATTCAAATAAAATGCTCTCGGGCAACATGCCAATAAACACACTCGATACCCCAATAAATAACAATAATAATAGAAAATCCCGACATACACGCACAAACAAACAAGAATGACAGACAACAACAATGACCGTTAA
>NW_017155007.1:0-928 GCF_001652005.2 Ceratina calcarata
AGGACAAACGTGACACGACGAATCGAGGAAACGATTAGCTGGTCGATTCAAGACGGCACACCCCGTAGACGCGATATTGAATAAATCGGTTGGCGAAGATTGTGAACATCGTTCGATGGAAAAGTTCTCTTTTTTGTCTCTATTAAATGATGGTGTCATACGGGTGGAAGCGCCGTCGTGTGGTTGTCGTTGATGTCAAGCAACGGCCGCTGTTGCCGCTGGACGAAGTCCTGGAGGATCCTGTAGGAGGGCCCGCGTACTAGTTGTTATCGCCTGGACGCACGGAAGTCCGCACTAGGCTATGCGAAGGTGACCACGCCTTCCGGTTCCGGGGACCAACAGTTGTCCGAAAGCCAGCAGCCGACCACCACCGTCACCACACCGATCAGCAGGGCTAAGAAGATGTACACCTCCGCCTTTCCCAAAGAATCTGCACCGAATTCACGTTCTTTCGTGTCTCATCCTCCACTTGGATAAACTCCGTTTCGGGGGAATATGCATGACTTCTACGTCGATAAATTCCGACGACCTCAAATTAACGGTCCAACAAAAATGAAATTTAAGTAATAAAAAGTATGAAGATTATTCGAAAGAGAGAGTGAAAGAAAGAGAAAGAGAGCCCCGAAACGAAGTTGGATCTTACGTTTCACACCATTCATTTGAATTTCTATGGGTAGGCTTTTGCGGACGTTTGTGGGACAGCGTGAATGCGTGCGTCACATGCTGGTTAGAGGCTTCTCGCAAAGGAGGGCGAATGTTACATGGGATACGGTTTGAGTGAAAAATGCGGTGATACGAAGCGGGTGAATTACGCTCGGGGCTTCAATGGGAATCTTGATTTCTACAGTTGATTTATAACTACTATGTCCACAATTTTTCTGAGAATAAATAAATGATTGAAAAATAAAGGTTGACTTCATTTTTAAGA
>NW_017155007.1:3334-4315 GCF_001652005.2 Ceratina calcarata
GTTCTATACAATTTTCCCGTAGATTCAACGGTTTAGGAGTAATTAAGGAAAAATGAAATTTTTTACCAAAAGTTCGCCGTTTCGACGCTGGGATGGTCGGATTTTGTCAACATCAATAAAATGCCAAATAATCATACGTAACTCGTTAAATATCGAAGTTAGAAGAAAATCAACTTTTATTTGAAGCATTTTTCGCAATTTAAAAAAAAAATTTTCGTCAGCGTCAATACTTAATTGGATATTTCCTTCTATACTTTTTCGCACGTAGCTATTTATTATTAGCATTATTCTTCCGACATCCGATTTCTTTTTAATTATAGGAAATGCGTTTTTCTAAGCTACATAAACTTTTGGGATTGACTGTATAGCCAATACATCCTTAACACTGCATGCAAGAGTGCATAAATGAACGGTATTCGAGGATTCATAAATGGTACGAACGCAATAAAAGACCCGATCGTTTTCACGAACACTTGAAGCTTAATTATGCATACACCAATACATTCATGAGTAAAACAGCTCGGAGCACAACGCTTTCAAACTAGTTCAAACAAAATGGTAAATTGTCTTATAAATAAATTTAAAAGCACTCTTTGTACTCATTGTACTGCGCATTCGGGGAGCTTGCAAAAGTATTAACAACGGTAATAAAATCAATAAATATATTTATATAAAAAATGATTGGAGACCGGCATGCGATGGTATTAATGAATACTTAAACGCAATCATTAAAAATTTTGTTACAGTCATTCTACACCAAATGGATCACAATACAATAATACACAATTAATAAAATCTAAGGGAGGGAAGGATTAAAGTATGAAACTATTCTAACACAAAAATATCGACAACATTTCTTGTACTGGGACCTGACATAGTGATATAAAACCTGGTGACCAAAGATTCTATTCCATTTTCTGTTATTATTAACCACATGACATACAATGACGTCTGGGAGACGTCTTCGTTCCACGTGCCATT
>NW_017155008.1:0-251 GCF_001652005.2 Ceratina calcarata
CGAAATACGGGCGAAAAACAGGGGAAGCGAGCCTCGAGGGAAAAGTTATACCACCACTGGACGGGAGCCACCGAGAACAGAGTTCTGCACAGGATGGAGCGACGGGCCGATCTCCTCGCAGCCTGGGCTAACCGCAGTTCGCGATAAGGCGAAAGGCCGGAAAGTAGGGACGACGCGACCATGGTGGGGACCAATTGTTGGTGGGGGTATGCAGTGATTTTCACGGTAGCGCTGCGGAGAGCTTCGCGAAC
>NW_017155009.1:0-251 GCF_001652005.2 Ceratina calcarata
CGCTGTATTTTAGCTGGGCCGCATTAAATTTGCGTGAGAAGAAGCCAAGCGGCTTCCAACCACCATCAAGAAATTGTTCTAGGACAGTACCCATGGCGGTATTGAATGCGTTAGTGGTAACGCGTGTTTCCGCGTTCATCGAAGGATGATACATCATTACCGAATCAACAAGGGCCTGCTTTAATCGATTGAATGTCAGAGTGGCTTCGTCTGTCCATGGAATGACGGTTCGATCATTCTTACGAGAGTTC
>NW_017155010.1:0-251 GCF_001652005.2 Ceratina calcarata
GATAGGTGGCCCTAACGGGTTCGGCCGGGAGAACGGGTGTTAGAAAATTTTCGCTGATCTGCCGGAGAGTCTCGACTAGTCCGGTTGGGCCGAGAATTATATCCGTAAGGCTGGCCGTCCTCGAGTCCGATGGATTTTCCGCTGCTATCGGCGGCGCCTGCTTCCGCGCTCCTCCCGCCGGCTGTTGCGATCACTATAAGAAGACAATTAAATAAATACTGGCTCACGTCAATTTCGAGAGCCGCACGCTG
>NW_017155011.1:0-251 GCF_001652005.2 Ceratina calcarata
CTCCTGTCTAATGTTTTTATTCTCCACCTGTGTTCGCCGTCTTTGAACAGCACGTTTTTGACCACGAGAGTAAACACTTCAAACCTCTTAAGTTGATTCCAGCCCCTTTTGAGCTGACTGAAGTAGCTTGAACACCATCGCCCACCTCCCATCGAGCGCCTTATTTGCTGACTCTCTCTTCCGCTAGCCAGACATCCCGCAGCTCGCTTGTTACCCTTGGCTGTACCGACTTTGGCAGCAAGGCCAGCACG
>NW_017155012.1:0-251 GCF_001652005.2 Ceratina calcarata
TAATAGGTACGAAAGCCTACATTCTGAATAAGGACCCAACAAGAGGTAAATTTGAAACCCGAGCCAAGATGGGTATCCTAGTCGGATATTCAGAGATGACAAAGGGCTATCGTTTTTGGGTACCTTCTGAAAATAGGATAGTATTGTCCAGGGACGTGCGATTTTTGCCCGAAGTTGGGAAAGTCTCAATCGGATTGGACGAAGGAGCAATTGAGAATTGTTCTGATGTTTCTCCCGAGGAAATTGAATTC
>NW_017155013.1:0-251 GCF_001652005.2 Ceratina calcarata
AAATTCATTGTAACCTGACGTAAACTCCGATTTGTAATCATCGTCAAAACAAAAGCTCGGAGGAGATATTAAAACATGTGAATGAATATTTGTAGAAGTTTAAAATGTATATTTCTGAAATTTTATGTATATTTGTAGTTAAGCTGTATAAGCTTCAATCCATCAACTGTTTGTTTACATAAAAATATAATACATATGAATTGCATCAAAATATGCGTTTTCTGAGATGAACATTTTTCTTTCACTTCAAC
>NW_017155014.1:0-251 GCF_001652005.2 Ceratina calcarata
CATCAACAGGTTGATGCTTCAACAATTCAATAATTTTTCGTAGTTCAATATCATCACACTGTGCTCTTTTTAATCTGGCTGTTAAGCTTCCTTCGCTTTCGTCGATTACAAACGTTTGCGGGAGGGTGTTATAGCCCTGTGAAAGGGCTAGATTGCTTGATATTTGTCGCTTTTTGCAATGCGCACTTGGCAACATCCAGCAAGCATCGAATTGTGATGACTTATCAGTTCAATGCCTCAGGCCATTGGAC
>NW_017155015.1:0-251 GCF_001652005.2 Ceratina calcarata
TTTTAATAAAAATAAGAGGTAATTAAGATTTAACCAATTATTTAATTAACAAATTGTATTTACATTAACATTTAATTAACAATTATTTGGAACATTCATGTAACAAGTAATTAAAAACGATTAAAATTAAAAACGATTATTTAAAACATAAAACATTTAACAATAATTTTTAAATATAAATATTGGACGGCTCCTGCCTCTGCCGCGGCCGCCGCCGCGCCGTCCTCCGCGCCGTCCTCCGCGCCGTCCTC
>NW_017155016.1:0-251 GCF_001652005.2 Ceratina calcarata
AAAATGCTGATAGATAAATCGTGTAATTATTTATACAATGATGAACAAATTTGAGAAATAATCTAGGGATTCTGAAAACGATTGAAAAAAGTGAGATTGATTAATTTTTTGAAACAGTGTCTGACTCGAGAATGACAGGCTAGTCTATGAGACCGCGTGTTCCCCGACGGACTAAAGAAGATTCGCTCCGGATATAGGCCGACGACGGGCACTCGGTCCCTCTCTCTATTCTCTCTCTCTCTCTCTCTCTC
>NW_017155017.1:0-251 GCF_001652005.2 Ceratina calcarata
TAAATATTAAGAAGATGTATGAACTATACGTCACAGAATGTGAAAAGGAAAATGTGGTACCAGTGAAAGAAAAATATTACAATAATGTGTTTTCTACAAAATTTAGTTTACATTTTAAACAACCATCAAAGGATACGTGTCAAACTTGTGATGCTTTGTAAATAAAAATTCAATTCTCAGACGGTGAGGGAATTATGACGGCAGAAATTGAAAAGAAAACTCACTTAGAAGAGGCTGAACGGGCTCGCAGT
>NW_017155018.1:0-251 GCF_001652005.2 Ceratina calcarata
AATACTAATGAAGCGAGATATAATATAGTAAGAGATACGATAATAGGAGATATAATAAGATATTATATTATAGGATAAGAAACAAAAGTACAACGGGAACTAGTTGTCGGAATGGAAAATAAATTGTTTACTACATTCGTTATTTGAATGTAACATATTTAAAATAATCATAAAATATAAGTAGATCCCTCGAGAATGCATTGTATACTTTGAAAGAAATCGTAATCAGCTTTCCTTTTGCGCAGCGTTTC
>NW_017155019.1:0-251 GCF_001652005.2 Ceratina calcarata
AGGATTTATTTTTAGCATAAGAAGGCTGAAAAAAGGGTCGGAAGCGTGGTACCTAAAACTTCTCGCGATACGACGATCAATGAAATATCCATGCCGTCACTATGCGATGTAAGCGTTAACATAACATGATTAACGATTATTCGCGATCTATTCGGCGAAGAACAGGACCTCTTCGTAAGGGCACGATCGTACAAGCGCTTAAAATTAGCACGCGGTCATGAGCCCCGAATTCTGGGCCAATAATGTCACGG
>NW_017155020.1:0-251 GCF_001652005.2 Ceratina calcarata
AAAGGTCTGATTCAATGCATGGCCAAAGTCATTATTTTTGAATGCATATTTCTTTAAAGTACCGAAATTAAATTCTTTTAGATCGACCAGCCCCTCATGTTATTAACAACGACACGACGGAACGAGACTATAGATATATGTACCATGTTTAAACTTTTAATAATTGATACGTCAATCTTCCTCGTTAATAGGCTTACGGCATCGGTGAGCCTGAAGGTCGGTACACTCCGGAACAGTCATTCTGTGGGATT
>NW_017155021.1:0-251 GCF_001652005.2 Ceratina calcarata
TACAGACGGAACCACTAGTATCGAAATAGGGGAGGAAGTATTCGCATTAAGCACACGGGATAGCGCAACGCCTATGAAACACGACTTTAACCAGGGATTACAAAAGCTGGTAACTACCTGCTTCAATGCACGCACGCCACTCAAGAAGGACTTTAACACCTATGTGAGTAACTATTTCATCGGGGGGCTAGATTGATTGACAAGCTCGCCTCTTACCTGACAACAAAGTGGATGATACAACCGGAAACTAC
>NW_017155022.1:0-251 GCF_001652005.2 Ceratina calcarata
ACAGCGCAGCGGCGGCAGCTGAACGAACTGCCAGCCTACAGTTTGATGTATGTGTACACTAAGTGGGTTGGGAATCGTTTTGGGTAACTGTACATATCCTGTGTTTATAAAACAACCGTGATTATTGTAAACAAATTTTAAACGAAGCTTGCATTCAAAAAAGCATTAAGTCTACATTAAGTGATAAATAATAAATTGTAAAATAACAGAACAGAATGATGTTAAATTAAATAATCTACAGTCCAGTTTAA
>NW_017155023.1:0-251 GCF_001652005.2 Ceratina calcarata
CCGTGCTCAACTCGCGCTGTTCTAAAGACGCACGTCTTCTCCTCTCCTTGTGATTCTTGACCTAATTCCGGGGTTTTCCCGTTTCCCTCTGGCTTAAGCAGAACATCCGTTCCCCTTTTCGGTCTAGTTCAGAAATCTAGGGATATGATTATATATTATTTATTATGTTAGGCTTGATGTAGGGTTTTTAAATATTATTTGTTCTGACTGTACTTTTCTCTTTCTGTTCTGAGTTTCTTCTTTTAGTACAG
>NW_017155024.1:0-251 GCF_001652005.2 Ceratina calcarata
AGAAATGCTTATAGTAGTAAAATTAAAAAATGAAACAGTAAAAAAATAAATAAATACCTCGTTGCCAACAATTCTGCTAATCTCCCCAAAGGACGATTCAGGATTGTTTTGCGTAATCTGCGTTCGCATTTTACTCGAATATAAAATATAGCCCGTAACTAATTTCTTACCCGCCGTTTTCTAAACAGAAGAAAACACAAATTATAATGCCACCGTCTTATGGAAACGAATAAATTGATACATAAATATCG
>NW_017155025.1:0-251 GCF_001652005.2 Ceratina calcarata
TAATCTGCCAGATATTCTATATTTTCAAATATTGCCTACGAAATTCGTATTTTCCTATGACATGGAAGGTGGCCAAAGTCTCGCCGATACATAAGCCTGGTAAGCCTGGCGGTCAGACTTCCAGCTACAGACCCATCAGCCTGCTCTCTATACTTGGGAAGACTCTCGAGTTAGTGATCTCTTACGAAATCCGCAGCCACTTACAAATTAATAGTTTATTGATAGATCAACAATTTGGCTTCCGTAGATCA
>NW_017155026.1:0-251 GCF_001652005.2 Ceratina calcarata
AAGTCGCGGTTTTTCGCGCCCCCTAACTGGGATAACCGCGGGGTTACGCAAGCCACTAGAGCGAGCCAATTCCGTGGGTATTACACCCCAGCCGACGACACGCTAGCCGGCAGTTAGAGCGCCCCCCCCCCCAGTTTTTCTTGAATCCTTCATTACCAGTTTATCGGCGGGGGCTGTTGTCTTATTTCCTCTTTCGCCGTGTTTCTCTACAGTCTTTGGGCTCGGGTCCACTTAGTATTGCGGTTCTTTCT
>NW_017155027.1:0-251 GCF_001652005.2 Ceratina calcarata
TTGAAAAATTCAGCAGTTTTGGTTCGACAATTTGTTGAACCGTGAACATTGCACGCATTGCAACATAAGCGAATTCTCCTTTTGTCAAAGATAAACGTATGGATGATAATTAGGAGACTGTGGATTTTCAACGAAGTAAAATTCTTGCGATGCCCATTTAAAAAATGTGATATAAATTATGATTTTTTTATCCTTTACAAATAATTATAAGTATACTTGTAATACATATTCTTGTACATATTACGTGCATC
>NW_017155028.1:0-2146 GCF_001652005.2 Ceratina calcarata
TTTCGATGCCTAGCTTTTCGTTTTAATCCGGAGAGTTCAAACATACTATTTTTAACCTGTTAAACGTGGAATTTAGTTTTAAAAAGCCCCCACAGTGTGCGAAATTAAAATCAGTCTACCAGTCTCTAATGCGGAGACCAACATGTACTAACCACTTATCATTTGGCTGACTCCTACCACCCCCTCCGTATAAAATACTTAGCAGTTCCATTGGTAATATAAAAGAACCATCCACCAAATAATATACTTATTGTATTTGGTTTGACGTGTATACACGTCAAACACACTTAACAGGTTAATATTTTCCATTAACAAATGCATGAGCCGCATATATTTCAGTTAAATTATAGCTTTATTATTCTAAAAATTTGTTCAGTAACGTAAATATTTAATGATATAATAATGAATAAAAAAATAACTACCTTAATAGGAGAGCGCGTGATGATGGAATTTTCAGTGAGCGTAAGCATTCTATACAATATGTTGAAATAAATAAATGAAATTCGTGTAACATGTTTGAGCTGCCTAATGAAAAGCATTATCGTTTCCATCAGCTGCGTACAGCCTAACTGCGAATGGGATTGCGCCGCCTAATGGATCAGATATTACGTGAAAATCCTCTTAGTGGCACAATTAGACGTTTAAAAGTTTTTGGAAGCCGCGAGTGCCAGTTTCTCTCGAGATGTACTCGTTGAATGCTTAATGAGTCCAGTTCCTCTGCTGTTTTCCAAGATACGGATTATTAATTACACTTTTCAGTCTTAAACAGTGGCTATATATGGAGCAGTCGCATCAGCCAGACGTACAAGACACTCCTTTAACTATTTCTTCAACAGTTATCATATCTATCATAAATTGTAGTTCATAATTGAGGGAATAGACTCCAATAAATAAAAATGTATCGCTCACATCTTGCAATATTTTTGACCGATTCTCTATAACACATGACAAAAAACGTCAGCAATTTACCGACCTATATTAAAAAAATCATGTGACTACTCTAGCTCCCTAACAAACAGTCTAATCTGCTAAATGTCTAAAACAGTTTAACGTAATCTCAGTTAGATATAATCACGCTAGAAATCCTGCAAATCCATAGAAACACATGGAACACGTTTAGGAAATCGTAATTGCTATTTGATTTATTAATTACGAATCTAAACGACGCGAGGCGACGACGTGCCACTTGGGGAATGCAATTTTCCCAAGCTTCCGGAATAGTTGAAGTAGTCAAGGAAGCGTGAGGAGGGAATAGAAAAAAGAAGAACCGCAACGGATTGACATTTCGATTTCGTGGATTCGTCGGATTCCATCGCGTCGATCTGCCTAGCCGCACGGACTCGAAAATAAATTAACTCCGATACCGCGCCGCGAAGGAATCTGCGAAGAATCGATGAACTCTCGGCCACGGTCGACCGCCTTTGTTCTCTAAAGGAAAATAAATGTTTGTGTGAACCNTTTGTTTTATAAAAATAATATAATTTTCATTGAAAATAGAGATGATATCAATGAAGTCATTAAAATATATTATTGATACGATAAAATTAGGATGGAAATTTCAATGTACTTTTTTTTATATATTCTGCACGATAAGTGTAAAATTACTTTCGAGATCGAGTGATTGTTCTTATGTTCTATAAAAGTGATATAATCTTCATTGAAAGTAGAAACGACGTCAGTGAGACGTGAAATTTTAGCAGAAGAATCGACGAAGAATTCTCGTTCCCGGTAATTAGCATCCCTGGAAAAACCAACAAGTAAGTTTTCAACGCGAAATTAAGCCGTACCTTAAACTGAACGTGCACGGGCATCCATAAAATTCATAAGGCGTGCCACAAAACGGAAACGTCGCATTAAACCGGCGTACCCCGGTGTTTCAGAAAAACGGTGGAAGCATTTTCTCGCGTGGCTTTAATTAGCTCGTCGACGCCGCGTCGCACTCGAATACAATTTTATTAAATTAAAAAAACAGAAAAGAAAACAGACGTACGTAAGTACTATAATCCCGCGACAATTGAGTGTGCGCATAGAATTAATTGAAGGCTTTAAACGACGACACGCGTGACAACGAATCCGTTCAATTTCTCTATTTACTTTAACGCTTGGCAATATAAAATAAATCTATGAATTTATACATACATACATA
>NW_017155029.1:0-251 GCF_001652005.2 Ceratina calcarata
GAAGCTCATTGCAATAAAGTAGACATGACATATGAGCAACAAAAGAGGAGAGCTGAAAATATTACAATGCGTTGACTGGTTTCATTGGCGTGGGACAGTAGGCGCGAAGAAATTCTAGACGATTCTCAAACCAGCCTTGCATGATTTTGTTCTCGCTCTAATTATAAAGTGCGCTGTTTTTTCCGATCTCTTGCTATTTTCAAAGGATCGGCCCGTCATTCCGATTGCTCGAAGATGAAAATAAATGTCAC
>NW_017155030.1:0-251 GCF_001652005.2 Ceratina calcarata
TAATAATACTGTATTTTACAGGTCCATTGCCTCATTTGTAACACAATAGAAAAAATATAGTAAAAACAAAGCAACACTAATAGACATAAGATGAAATAAAAGAGAACATACAAGAGGAAGAAAAGAAGAGAAGCAGAACATATACAAAATTCTAAATAAGTGCAACTATAAATATTTAGGTTTGCAAATATTTAATAACTATGAGTCCTGCCTTCTTATCAAGCCTCAGGCGATATTTAAAAATTACCTGA
>NW_017155031.1:0-251 GCF_001652005.2 Ceratina calcarata
AGTATAATTATTGCATGTACATGTACAAATAGCATCTTCTGGCACTCTAATTAATCGTTTCAATAGGCAGTGCATTATGAATTGCTATACGCACCGCGTTTTGCAAAACATATGCAGTAAATTCTAAAAACATGGCATGTGCTATTTCACGATTCAAATTGTCTCTGATTCTTTGTTTTCCGCGCATCACAAAATAGTTGCGCCTCGTGGCGTGTTTAACGGCTAAACGTGTTCGAACCTGTTTCCGATCC
>NW_017155032.1:0-251 GCF_001652005.2 Ceratina calcarata
ATTCATTCATTCTTGATTTATCCATTAGCCATCATAACCATTTTCTATCTATCTCCTCAATGTTATTTATTTGATATAGATATCCGTTGTTTATAAGATATGTTCTATATCTCAATTTTATTTATCAGATATGTATTTATGTTATTTATCAGATATGTATACATGTTATTTATACCCATGGATACTCCCCTTAATGTATTTATAGGACATGTATAAGTGTTTTCTACTACTTAGAGCCCTACTTTTCATAG
>NW_017155033.1:0-251 GCF_001652005.2 Ceratina calcarata
AACCGTAATTAACGTGCCACCGCCGAGTCCAATCGAAATCCTCGATACGCAGTTCTCGAAGGAAGTGTATCAACACCGTGGCAGACCGCGTTACGTGCTATTAGCGTACGCCCGGTGCAATCTCGAAGAGATACCGAGAGAAGTGGTTGACCTGTGCAACAACAGTTTCGAGTTGCAGCAATTGTAACTACACACCGTTCAAAAATGTCTAAACAGCCGGAAACTAGGTCGAAAAGGGCCGCGACCGAGGA
>NW_017155034.1:0-251 GCF_001652005.2 Ceratina calcarata
AGTCACATAACATGTCGCATACCTGACAAAACAATCTCTCCGGAACTTTATCGGCATGTTAAACCGTATCAACAAGACAAACATAACAGCTATTGCACGCGTAAGAAAAAGACGAAAAGTGGATTTAAAAATGTTTGTCGTTTCGAATTTCCTCGCCCGGTGGCCAATACGTTAGTATTAAGAAATGTATCTGTGACGATTGCTAATCGTAATAGGTTAAAAAATAAAAGCAGATTTTATGATTTGCCTCG
>NW_017155035.1:0-251 GCF_001652005.2 Ceratina calcarata
CTAGTCGTTCATTCTCTTATGAGTCTTTCGTCATCACGCACGAGTTTCAGTCTTTTCAGAATTCTTTAATATAGTATAATAACAGTTCATTCCATTCAGAGATTATATACTACGTTATAAAATATCAGAGATTATATTTTGTTCATATTATACATATTTATATAAGATATATTTGGAAGTATTTTAAGTTTGTGAAAAACACGTGAAACAAATATATATATTGGAAAACCTGTGAGTGAGAGTGTTTCAAA
>NW_017155036.1:0-251 GCF_001652005.2 Ceratina calcarata
TCGAGAGGGAGAAAAAGAGAGAGCCCTCGGCCCTCGTACCTGCTCTCGTCCCCCCCTTCCCACGGTCCGTTATTCGCCCCACGTTTTACCGACTGAAGTGTCGGACACGTGTGCCTACACTATGGGCCCCGTTCATTGCAAAATATAAGTGGGTATCTCCGCAAAAACCAATTCCCTTAGCGAATGGGGATACGTTGTTTAGGCCGTGATTTAACATCTTGAAATCTGAACTCGAATTTGTCAAGATATGC
>NW_017155037.1:0-251 GCF_001652005.2 Ceratina calcarata
CTTATCTTAGAAAACTGACCCCTTCTAAGAATAGTGTAATTTATGACCAAGGCCTTTAGAATTGCCTTGTGAAAAACATTCGACAGAACTACGTCTTCTTATAGTGAAGATTCATTTTTGTTATACTAGTTGTGTAAATAATTCAACACGTAATGACCAAGTTAACATCGTGTTACAATAATAATAATTCCATCTAAAGAATATGATAAAAAATGTAACTAAAGAAGCAAAATGAAGCCGTCGCAAATATA
>NW_017155038.1:0-251 GCF_001652005.2 Ceratina calcarata
AAGGCACCGGGTATCCGAACGCGATGGACTCGAATCGGACCTCTTGACCAGCGACTGGAGCTTCCGGGAACGCTTTTGGGAAGTTGTTGGAAAATTTCAATTGTTGGAACGAGGAGTGCGGGTCTTTCCTCAGAGGAAAGAACGGGCCGTTTCGCCCGGTGTCCGAGGCTATGCTCTGCACGTTGCACGAATAATATCCTCTGTCGATCATCTCCAACGCGGAGAAATACAACGCTCCGTCGTACGACACG
>NW_017155039.1:0-3410 GCF_001652005.2 Ceratina calcarata
AGAAATTCGAATGAACAATTAAATTTTAAATCTTAATTAATGAATACTCCGATTTTCGATTCAGATTTAAAGAAGTTTCATCATTAATTGTTAATGCGAAATTAAAAAATCTGCACTATGACAGGAGCATGTCTGACAATTATAATTACACCGCGGAGTTAGTCAAGAAGTAAGAATCAATACTTTTGTTTTCGTTACATTATAAGTGCAACGATCTTCTATTTAAATCCAACCATCCGAAACCAAGAATTTGAGTCCCTATTCAATGCTCGCTCTTTTTAAAACTATCATCATTATTCAAGAACTATAGAAGAAAGAATAAAATAGTATTTTAGTTAACGACGGCAGTTTATTCCAGAACGACCTGTCCTAATCCTAAGACGAATTACCGGCGTTAATCTAAAATGTCGTTATCCATGCTGGCTGTTCCTCTATTCGAAGACTGTACTGCCATGCCTGTTTTTTTATTAGATCATGATTACGATTCGATTATCCATAAGGGATCATGCATAATATAAAGACTCATTAGCCAAAATCTGTATCGTTAATGAAGAGATGTTTTTTTGTCAAAACCGGCGTTAATCTCACCGATGTTAATTAATGTTCTACGTTTCAATATACGAATATAAATTAATATAAATAAATACCTTGACAACGTTGGGGNTTCTCTTCGAATTCGTCTAGTCAACTGAATTTCCCGTTAAAACTTGAACCACCCGTTGCTGGATGTCCCGATATCCCCCCTCTATTACCTCCCCCTTAGCCACCCATACATACCGCCACCCCACCCTACAGCACGATGTATTAAATATTGGAAATATACTCCCAGAGTTTCATGATTGTTGAAGCGATAAACTCTTAGGAAAAATGATATTTACAGAGAAGTAAGGATTATAAAAGTATTCAACGTGTTTTTCTAAAGTCACAAGTATAATTTTCAAATCTTATCGTACATAATGTGTAACACATTTTAGTGATGGCTAGCTCCTACTTTTGCGTGTACTTTTGAATTACTCGTGATCCGATCATGTTCGTTCCCTATCATAGTGATTCTTCGCACCGATTCCTTCTGATCCTTTTAGAATCTACTGCTTATTGCGCGCCTCCACATATGGGCCGCAATGGGCCACCCACATTTGAAGTAAGTCATAAGAACGTGAATAATTTGATTTTTCAGAATAAATAACAATTTTTTAAAAATGATATCGGATATTTCAAAAATCGAAAGTTATATTATTTCATATTACTTTACCAGATATTAAAATTGTGATAATAGCAAGTCTACTTTTTATACAAAATCCTAAATCATAAGAAAGAATAAGTCTATCTTTGAAAATAAATAATAATGTTTTCAAAAATGTGTTACGTATATGGCCCTGCGCGTTTCCAGAATGTTCGTTGCTGGTCACATACGCATCCCTCGCGTAAGTGACTCACGGGGTGAGTCTAGCGTGGAAGCTTCTAGAATATGCCCAAATGTGGTCATCCCCCACCACGGGAAAGAGCCTCATTTGGGTATAAAAGGGCGTTACACCACAGCACTTTAGATTAGTTCTGAACTAGTTTTCTGACACGCAAAAGCGTTACTTCTCTCCGCCGAGAGACCCTTTGCGTGAGTGTTTAAACTTAGACTTTTCCCCGCGACTTCGCTGCGTGAATCGGAGTAGGAATTCTCTTCGCGTAAGACCATTAACAAAGAACATTGTACGAGTACCTAAGAATATAGACAAGTTTGTAACCATTCTTAAATTAGTCTCAAGTTTCTTTCTGCACATCCTGAATTCTTTCCAACTTAGCTCGATAACCGGGGTATCTCGCAACCGATACGTCTTAACCGCTCAAGACGTATCCACGGCAGGTAACCTGCCAATCCGACTACCTTTTTACCTAAGTGGCTAAGGGGGACTGATCCTCTCCCCGTCGTCCACGTCCTGCGGCTCCCGAGGCTAACCCAAAGGGTTAGATTAGGTTCGTCCGCGCGTTTATCTCCTTCCTTAAAAAGCAATCCGACTTTCTCGCTCGCCCGTCGGGCCCCGACGTACCCTTAAATTAACGTATACTTAAAGGTACTCTTAAAGATATTTTAAAAACCGAAAGCTGTATTAGTAGATATTAATATTTCGATTATAGAAAGTCTACTCATTATACAAAATCAAAAATCATAAGAAAGTGAAAAATTTTGTCTTTAAAAATAAATAACAATTTTTTAAAAATGATATCGAATATTTTAAAAATCGAAAGTTATATTATTTCAAATTACTTTACCAGATATATTAATATTGCGATAATAGCAAGTGTACTCATACAAAATCCCGATCACGGTATCGTGATCAAGTATAATCGCGGGTTACAATCGTGATTTTGTGATTATCGTGAAAAATCACAGTCGGCATTTTGAACATCGTATCTCTTCATTATTTTTATTAATTTCAATTGTATCCCATTGTCATAGTTTCTTCAAACACGTCAATAGAAGTTAGTACAATCGTCATTTGTTATTTCGTTCGTCCTCCTCTGTTTCTCCCTCCGCAGGTCCTGCACTCTCCATGTAAGCAGCGTTCTCCACCTCCATGGTCGACTCTGATGATTTGTCATCAGAATTCTCGTCCACCATCATCGCCATCTCCAGCGCCATTCCCTGATCGCGTTCCAGGATATCCAGGTCCACCAATGCTTCCTTTATCTTCTGAACGTACTGTTGGACTGTACTGAGTTCAGAATCATCGGACGAAGTGAAAGACAAATCATCCGAGTCAGCAATGTCCAAGGCGTCGTCCATGTCTACGTCCATCGTGGACGTCGTCGTCGTGGACGTCGTCGTCGTTGTCGTCGTCGTTGTCGTCGTCGTGGACGTCGTCGTCGTTGTCGTCGTCGTTGTCGTCGTCGTCGTTGTCGTTTGTTCCATTACACCAATGTCCACCAAGGCCTCTACAATTTTATTTGTGTACTGTTGCAGCACAGAAATATCATTGAGGCTCAGTGAACTTGATGCGGAATTTAAAGACTCGCTCATGTTGAACTATTCCTCACTATTCTTTCACAAATGCAAAACTGCAGAAAGAAAAATTGTCCTACCGCTCTGCACGAAAGCTATTCGGACAATGATCGGCATGAACCAGAGATGCCAGGATGCCACGATGCCAGGTTGAGAATGGGAGCCATCGAGAATCTGCCCCTCCACTTACGCAACTATCGCACTGTATCCATGTGCTCCGAGCTCGGCTCAACTTCGGCTCAGTAGAGAGAGAAGGCGAAACATAAGTCCGTCGCTTTTGCTCCTGATGCGTTAAAATCCAAGCGACACGCAGCCGTCAGCCGACGTCTGGGGCAAGAGCGACGGACTGATGTTTTGCCGTCTCTCTCTACTGAGCCGAAGTTGAGCCGAGCTCGGAGCACACGGATACAGTGCG
>NW_017155040.1:0-251 GCF_001652005.2 Ceratina calcarata
ACATATAGACGTCACATATTTATAGTGGTTGAATAAATAGCATGTTATATAAATAGTAAATTATAACGTAAACGTATGAGGAAGAGACATGTAGACATGAATTTATGACTATGCACGTATAAGTGCATAGTTATAAAGAGATAGATAAATAATTGTATATTGCGATATTCAAGTATTTGACCGAAAAGGTTCTCTCGCTCTTTCAGCTTTTTCCTTTTCGTGCATTATATAGCATATGTATTTATTGATCT
>NW_017155041.1:0-251 GCF_001652005.2 Ceratina calcarata
ATATGTAGTAAACAAAATGTTCATTTTAATTTCATGTGTATTCAAATACGATTAACAATAATTGAGATATATGTTCATACTTTTATCTCGAGTTCGTGGGGTCTCAGTGATATTTTGTCGAGTTACAAATGACCTTAAGATATATAGAAATTTAAGTTATGAGTATCGAAAGGGTCTAGCTGGATAAGGGGGTCAATTGAGCCGAATAAAGCGCCGTTTACGCCAATCGATAGCTTATCAAAAAACAAACA
>NW_017155042.1:0-251 GCF_001652005.2 Ceratina calcarata
ATTTGTTTTTGTCGTCATGTATATGTTAATTACGTCGTTGGAATAAAATTCGAGGTAGAAAGATATCTAATTAAAAATTCCCGCTTTATATTCGGGAAGAGACTATGCAGCGTGTACACGGATGCAAATGGTTTAATGACATCATTACTCGTTGCTTTACTTCTACAATGCAACGGTATACAATTACACACATATAATCATGTGCATCGAAGCATTTCAGTGGAAAGACTGGCTAATATTACTGTGATTTG
>NW_017155043.1:0-251 GCF_001652005.2 Ceratina calcarata
ATAAATAAATTTACCTCACCTAGAGGATTGTGAATTATGTATTTGCAGGAGTGTGATCACCCCATCTGAAAAAATTAAACCGATAAATTACCAAAAACACAATGGAAATGGATTTGACAACGTTGTAAGTAATTAATTAACGACGGAGACGACGTCACCTTACCCAGAAAATCGTAGAGAAACGGAGACAGTGGCATCTCCCTTTTAAGCCTAAACAAAGGTATACACCCGACCTTGACCTTGACAAATGG
>NW_017155044.1:0-251 GCF_001652005.2 Ceratina calcarata
TGCAGAAAGCATTTTACATGGATTTATTCTGGAAAGTCTGCTCTATTTTTTGGTTTGAAAATGAACTTTCTCGCTCTCTTAGTTTTTCTATAATATCTCATTTTTCCGAAAATCATGCATTTTTATAGAAACTACGATTTTTCGAAAATGGCACGTGATAGAGCAATTCTGTTTCCAGATTCGTGTTCGGCACGAGAAATTCTAGATGATGATTCTACAGCTGATAGCTAATCTTGCTCAGGTTGTTCACG
>NW_017155045.1:0-251 GCF_001652005.2 Ceratina calcarata
ATGAGCGCCTCCCAGAACCAGGCGGCGCGCAACGTTTTGAGGGGCGGGAGGGGCGGAAGGGGCGCTTACAAAAGATTTAACCGCAGACGCGGAAGGCGCTAAATATTATATTTTTCTTTATATATATCTTTCATTGATTATTTATTTTTATTATTTTATGTTAGAGATTCGTGATTAAAAAAGAAGGTTCTGCATTAGTTACATGCACTTCTAGAAACTTCGCAATTTATTCCGGGAAGATTGACGGTATC
>NW_017155046.1:0-251 GCF_001652005.2 Ceratina calcarata
AATTAAAGCAACACTTGCTACGAATGAGAATAAATACAACACGAAGAGTATAAAAATAAATTCGATTTCTATGAATGAATCTTGAAATTAATTCTTAGTCTGTATTGCTCATGCGCGAGGAGGTTCGTATTTCAAATCCTCCGATGGTCTCCTGCCTCTATTCCAGTCCTGAACTCAGCGAGCTTCGGTAAAAACGGTGTTCAATGTATCGCAAAACAATTCCTTATTTAAATAAATTAAAAAGGTGTTCA
>NW_017155047.1:0-251 GCF_001652005.2 Ceratina calcarata
TGTAAGAATTCTTTTTGTATATTCTTACTTTTTCATATATTCAAGGTTTTTCGCGATAAATACAATATCATATAATTATGAGAATATTACAATCAATCAAAAGAATTGGCCCTTCCGTAGGCTTCATACGCAGTTTGCGACTACGCGTTCCGTTATATAAAGCAAGAATACACGTGACTCGTTTCGTCAAGTACAACAAAATCTCAAAGTAAGTTAAAATCGTCACGTTGGAAATAGGTTACATTAATATA
>NW_017155048.1:0-251 GCF_001652005.2 Ceratina calcarata
CCCCTCTGTTAACGACGAATCCGGTCCCCAGTAGTAAATATCAGTTACAATGCCGCCCACGATTCAACTTATACATACAACAGCACCTTGCAGTTTATTCGACAATTTAAGGAATAAAATATTTATACAATTGACAATCTATTATCTACTATTATTGTACTTATGATAAGACTGCAATTTCTGGAAAATGAAATATTTATCAAAAAATGAATTGCAATATTCACTCGGCTTTTAATATTCTATATTATATC
>NW_017155049.1:0-1214 GCF_001652005.2 Ceratina calcarata
ATATCTTGCCCTGACTTAATTGTTAAATTGAAAATTAACCTTCTGGTTAAAATCTTGATAAAACAATTTATTGTTTAAATATATTAATAATAAATAAATAAAATCAGAAGGGCATTGCTTCCTAATATTAAATTAAATTATAACATATACACCTAATTAGTATTGAGTGTAGAATAAAATTGCACTTCGTACATTTAATACTATAAGTGTGTCAGGTGAAAGTTGGACGAGGAAAAAACAGGCGGTTTGAAATTGAATAATACCGAGGCTCACTGGCTAGCCATTCGGTTAAGTGATCTCTAGAGGGGTTGTGCAAAGACGACGCCTATGGGGATCTGGGACGCTTTCGAAAGCCGAATGAACTTTTGAAGAAATTAAAATACGCGTTTCTAAAAAAAAGTTTGCCCCGGCGAATTGGATCGTTTTAACTCATGGAACGAAGCTTCAGCAAACTTTTGCGCTTTCCATTCCACATTGTTTTATACCACCACGTTGTTCCAATCTTTTTTGTTTAATTTTTTTAGTTGTTTGCGGCCTGCGTGAAACGATTAGATTTTCCACGGATCGAGCAAAAAGTGAGAACAAAAACGAAACAAGAGACGAGATACTAACAATTTGAAACGGAAGCAAACGGAAGCGCGTAAGCAGAAGCGGCCTGTCCTTTGTCCCGTTCTTCGCAAGCGTCCGATTCAATCGGATCTGACTATTTGTTTTTCAAGGGATCTCGAAAATTGCGTCTCTTGTTTAGTTTTTATTTCGACTGCAACCGGTCTTTCCATACTCGCGCGTTACAATTTTCTGTCTGGACGCGGACGCGATCATACGCATGAAACTGTTTCGAATGTCCGCGAATGAAACGCTGAATGCACCTATAACGAGCACCGACCGCATTCGTTGAAAACATTTTTTTCCCCCCCTCTAACCCTCCTCCCTCACCGCCCTTTTTTTCTCTATGACGCTCAATTGTCCGCGCAAATACGCATAATTTCATCTATTTCACCGAACGAACGTCGACGCGCGCTGTTCCGCGACCCTTCTACAAATTTGTTTCGCGAGCATCCGCAAATTGCTGGCTCCGTCGTCGTCGCGATTCATCGATGCTGCAAACAATCAATCGGTTGGTCAAACCCGACAAAAAATTTCCGTCAAACGGCAGCAAATTGTAGAGTAGCAAAAATATTTGTCAAACTATCAAATTTTTATACGTTTTGTAG
>NW_017155049.1:1722-3611 GCF_001652005.2 Ceratina calcarata
TTATAGTATATTTCTCAGCTCATTTGTCAAATTGAAATACGTAGAGTATTTAGAAATAAAAGTTAGTTTCATCCTGGAGGATTGATTTGCACCATTGACTCGGTTCAGTTTCTTTCAAACTAATTGTAACTTCACTTGAAACTGATCAATGGACGAATGAAAAATCAATGGAAGGAATCGAAAGGAAATTGAAACGGACAATGGGGCTTCGATCGGTCGTGAGGGGACGCGAACGGAATCCATTTGTTTTTCTGTAAAAGAAATGGGAAGGAAAAACAAGCGAGCGTAATCGCGGATTCGATATCCGAAATCCGGTGAAAGGTTCGAAAGCGGAAATCGAGAGGCTCGGGCACGGCCGCGGCGGCGGTGGCAGCATAACGGGTTCAAAGGGAACCTGGACGAGGTTGAAACGTGGACAAGAATGCCACGCGAGACGATCTTTTTCTTCGCGATTGCACTTCAGAATCGTTCGCGTGTGGAGAAGCACTTTCACAGTAGGTGAAATTCTCTTTCGTTAGTTTACGAGACCGTGCTGCTCGTAGACTACGCTTCGGAGCTTTTCATCCCGTCCCACTCCACTGCCTGCGTGAAGTGGTTAAGACGAGTTCACCCTAAGCACCGTCTAAGATACACCCGCGCTTTTCCTCTTCCCAGCCATTGATTCCGCGGAGGGAACACGATACGCGTCTCGTTTCCTTCTCCTTTCTATTTTCCGACGAAATACCAGACTCTTTCATGCAGTCCAAAATACTCATACTACTTATCTACGATAGTTCTCTTATCTAGCAGTTTTTGAAGTATGGAACATTTTAATAAAATAAATTATATATCTTCAATAGAATTGTTGGGTTTTATTAATGAAGAAGATTTTCTATTCTTTTTAAATACTAATTTGACATAAACAGGATGACAGATTGTCTCTAACTCTATGCTTTATACACGAATCGCTAATGTATAATATTATCGATCAAACGAAATTAAAATATTATCGTCGCTAAACAGAATCGCATACCGCGAATTCACGTGCTTTCACGCAGGCACGCAGACATAATAGGATCAATTTTTAATAAAAATGTAATGATGTGTTTAATTCGGCGAACATGAGAGAACGAGAAATATAAATTAAATTGATAAATCCATTTACGAATGGAATTCAAATTTTATTTTTAACTATCACTTAATATGATCTCGTGGTCGACACTACGGTACTTGATGCACATTTTATAGAAGTAAATTCGTCGCAAGTTCCTTTAATAATTAATAGTAGATGTAATTAGGAGAGAAAATGCTAGAACAATAATTTGACAGTGAACAAGTGAATAGCCGGGTTCTGAACAAATTCATTCATTATGCTCCCCTGTACGCTTAATAATTTCGTTAGAGTAAAAAAACAAAGGCGAAAGTTAGCCGTCGGAGGGGGAGGCGAAAGAGTAGGAGAATTAATGAGCTTTATAAACGGGTGGATGCACGCATTCAGCCCGACGTAACTAGTAACTAGTCTCCTGTTGAAAGCGCTTCAACGCGGCGTGGACGGATATCTGCTAGCAGCAACGCTTGCAACTCGTGTACGGGTAACAACTTTTCAAAGTTCGTAGCTTCGTTCGTTCGTTAATCATCGAATAAATAGCTTTCCGATAGGATCGATGAAATTGGAGCTCGACGCGACGCTCTATTAAAAATCACCCGACAGTTTCCCTATACCTAATTGGAGTCAAGAACGCTCGTCCGCGTGAAGAAAATTCCTGCACGTTTTCAAAGGACATCTCATCCCGTTCCCGCGAACTATGTACCATTTCCAGAGTGGGTACTTAGTACAGCTCGTTAGTACAATTTTCATGCAATATTATTACATATAGAAAAGTAAGAACTTAGTGAATGTATAGTTTCTA
>NW_017155050.1:0-251 GCF_001652005.2 Ceratina calcarata
TAATAACACATTGTGCATTAAAACTTGAACGCATTCTACAGTTTAGTAATTTCAAATAAAATCTGAGAATTCCTCAAACAGGAGGTTTGAGAACGTCCAACTTCCTACGGACTACACCCTACGTGGCACGTGTTCAAATGAAATCATACTGACCAAGCAATAACTATGTATTAATTTACTCTACTTCTATTGTCCTATAAAATATTTGTCCTCACTCTCGTTCTCATTAATACGAAATAAATCGCGAATAC
>NW_017155051.1:0-251 GCF_001652005.2 Ceratina calcarata
TTCCAGAAATAAATATTTATTTTTATTATAATGAATGAATAGAATATATACTGAATTTATTATAATGAATTGCAAGTTAATTGAATTTTTCATATTTTTTATAATGTATGCCTTTATTAATTATTTTTTACTTTATTAATAATTCTGATACACATTTGGGTAGTTATAGTTTATATGATACAATGCTGGAATATGTAAATTCACGTTTCCAATAAAACCTTGATAATGGAGTAACTGAATTCAGCTAAAAA
>NW_017155052.1:0-251 GCF_001652005.2 Ceratina calcarata
CCCTTGTCACCTAATCAATTTCTCTATTCCCTTATTATGTACTTCATTATTTGTTTCACATTTAAAGGCAAAACCGAATACATTCTTAAAATCTGTTCTAACAATTTGAATCATTTTTCAGTAGTCAGATGAATTAGTTTACTAAATGATGTGTATGCAAAATTTCAAAAAGAAATCATAAGAAAAAATGTACACTCAGCTTTTCTCTTCTTTGGACTTGTAATGAAATTTTAATCATTTATATCATAAAT
>NW_017155053.1:0-251 GCF_001652005.2 Ceratina calcarata
CGCACAAACTTCCCCAACCACACTAGAGTCACGCCAAACCACAAACAGAGTCACCAACAGAACCATTCACTTTCTTCCCACACCCCGCACAAACTTCCCCAACCAACAACCACGCGTGAGTCACCAACAGAACCACCAACTTGACCCCCACAAACTTCCCCAACCAACCACCACGCTAGACTAAACCCAAAGCACATGGATCGTCACCGCGAGAACCATTCACTTGACCCCGCACAACCTTCCCCGACCAA
>NW_017155054.1:0-251 GCF_001652005.2 Ceratina calcarata
CGTGCTCAAGCATGAACCTCGCCCAGAAACACCCATTTTCCGCCCTTGGTACACAATAGTAGATTGTGTTCGTCTAGGGCGCAAAATAGGGCATTCTAGCACTGGCACAAGTGTGAATTTCGCCCAAGCGAAGCGAGGGCAACAAATTCACACCAGTCACAGAATGCCCTTTCAGCCCGTGGTGCACATGCTATTTTTTGAACCTCCGGGCGCGAAATTCGGTTTCTCGTGCATGTTTAGCGGGCGCAAAA
>NW_017155055.1:0-251 GCF_001652005.2 Ceratina calcarata
TTTTCAAGTTTCAAATTCCGACAAACCCGATTGAAATTTTGAAACAATAATCGTACAAAAACATTTGAAATAATTGTTTCACTATAATAATTATGCATCTCGTTCAACTTGTAATAATCAATCTCAGTTTGCATTTGCTTTTATATATTTTTCGTAGTCAGAATTTGGAAATAAGTTTCCTAATATTCTGTTAATAATAAAAAAAAAAGGCAACTTAATATAGAAAATTTAGTGAATGCAATTGCGTTACT
>NW_017155056.1:0-251 GCF_001652005.2 Ceratina calcarata
TTCCATTTCATATATAAATTTTATTAATAAAATTTACCCGCCTTAACATTGTCCAGAAATTTCTCAAAGCAATGAATTATTTTAATTTCCATTAAACACAAGGAAAGTTAGATTTTCATTAGGTGAGTCCATTAACAGAAATTAGATCGTAATGATAATTAAATTGGACGGAGGAAAAAGTAAAAATTTTCGCAATTAGAACGAAGGTAAACCACCCAAAGAGAGGAGCTTCATTGAAAATGTATTTATAC
>NW_017155057.1:0-251 GCF_001652005.2 Ceratina calcarata
TATAAACGATTAAAATCAGTTTGTCATAACTTCGAGCCTGAATTGAAAGATTTTTAGACATCCTTTTAACTTCTAAGTTTCTTAAACCAATTCTAATGAAGATTTATGACTTATGACATGTTTATGACCTACTTTGATCTATAAAAGGCATGTTTTTAAGGCAAATTTGATACATACGTATATGAAAAGAAATCGAATGTGCACAAGATATGAAAATTACATGTATGATCTATAAAAATATGGAATACAGA
>NW_017155058.1:0-251 GCF_001652005.2 Ceratina calcarata
ACGTTCTTTTAGGAATAAACAGGCCGATAATAATAAAATAATCTTACATTATTTTCTATAAATATTTATAATATTCCTTGATTTTTTTATACTGATCAAATACTGACATCAAATAGCAGTACATTTACTTTATCCTTACTTCGCAACTAATCAGAAATCGTCACTGAGGTGTCCAGTCACTCCCTGGAGAGTCACTACTTTATATTAATTAGAGGATGACATATCATTAAATTCAACAGACTTCTTTATTT
>NW_017155059.1:0-251 GCF_001652005.2 Ceratina calcarata
AATATGGTGCGTGCGCGAGGCGGGGCCTCGCTTTTGCCTTCGTTATTGTTTAACGTTATTCTTATTAATTTTTAATTATAATCATCGTAGAATAAATATTAAGCAGTTTGATTAAGTAAACAAATTTTTATTCATAATTAACAAAATTTTATTCCGAAGAATCAAATTCATTATCTGAAGAATCTAAATTACTATCACTTTCCTCATTGCAAATGCAATCCTCTGATGTTTCGGATTGAGAATCTAGAAAA
>NW_017155061.1:0-251 GCF_001652005.2 Ceratina calcarata
GACACTGGGACTGGTCTTAATTGTTGCATTCGATCTCTGAATTCGTTGTAGAAGAGTCTTATATTTGGTTCTTCATTATTGAAAGGTGAGAAGTCTCCTGGGATTCTCATTGGTTTTCCGAAGATCAAGTCTGCAGGTGAGGCGTCGGTGTCGAGTCTTATGCGAGTTCGTAAACCGAGCATTACTAGAGGCAGCAAAAGTGTCCATTCTGTGTTTTTCTCGTGACATAAAAGTGCAGTTTTGATATCTCG
>NW_017155062.1:0-251 GCF_001652005.2 Ceratina calcarata
GCGTAGAAGCTGGTGTTTTGGCCTAGCGTCAAGGGCGATCTGCTACTACTGTTCAGTCATTATTTTGATACTCGCGTGGGCAAAAAACAGCACTGATATGCCTATCAGGTTACCGCCGCCAAACTGGCGCTATCGCCGGAGGCTATTTTATTTTATCCTATGTTTATCAGTAGATAAATGCAGCCCGTGCTGCCGGATGGCGTACCTGTCAGCTTATTCGCGAGGAGACGAGAATATCGCCAGAGGCAGCC
>NW_017155063.1:0-251 GCF_001652005.2 Ceratina calcarata
CTCGAAGGCCTCCGGCTTCGGTCGCGGGGTTTTTACTACCAACGTACAAACAAATTTTCTTAGAAGGACAGGCGGCTTCTAGCCGCACGAGATTGAGCAATAACAGGTCTTTGATGCCCTTAGATGTTCTGGGCCGCACGCGCGCTACACTGAAGAAATCAGCGTGTTTTCCCTGGCCGAATAGGCCCGGGTAACGCGCTGAACCTCCTTCGTGCTAGGGATTGGGGCTTGCAATTGTTCCCCATGAACGA
>NW_017155064.1:0-251 GCF_001652005.2 Ceratina calcarata
AATGCCTACTACCTAATTTTTTTATTTAGTATAGAGTAGTATAGAGCATGATTTTGGTATCGACGAAATATAACGGAATTTAGAGTGACAGTTAGTCGATAACAATTTGATTTTTATAGAGAATGGACGTAACTCAATTCCCAGCAATACGAATAAGAAAGTATAGATGTATCAGTGATTCTAAATAAAATTGCAATTTCATTCTTATAAAACAATTTAGATTAGTTATTTATATATATGTATATTTATTC
>NW_017155065.1:0-251 GCF_001652005.2 Ceratina calcarata
CCCTAACAAGGAGTCCGGACGAGAAACGGATAAATAAATATACTCAGGGTTAAGTGTAAACAAATCCCAAATTTATTCCAAAAAAAACCCTTAAACCCTCATATAATTATTCAAAAATAAAAAAAGAAATAGCCAAAAAGAAATAATGAGACGGAGGCGGATTGGCGACGACCCAGCCTGGCCCGAGCTCCCGTTCTTTCCTTTAATTTCTGTAAACCAGAGAATTCAAATTCTATTATTTTCACGTTTAC
>NW_017155066.1:0-251 GCF_001652005.2 Ceratina calcarata
TCAGAGGCTTTCATAATAATTGTGATAGCATCGTATTCCTGAAAGTTCAGAGGAGCAGGCGTCGGTCTGCCATCTTGGCCGCCATTGTAGCTGGCGGTCACGTAACGTACGCACGGCAGCCATCTTGGCAGCGATACTGAAGGACGCTATCATGGCTACCGTAACAAAGGACGCGCATAGTGAAATGATGGCGGACGACACGTCCGAGCCGGAATCCTTCGTAGCAGTACGCAGTAGGAAGAAGACTCGTA
>NW_017155067.1:0-251 GCF_001652005.2 Ceratina calcarata
AATTCCAAAAAGAACTGAGATCATGCATGTCTCACTATCTTGACGTTTACAAGCAGTTGACCAGTCGACCGTCGTCACAAAAACTGATCACTGACTCCATGGTACCAAAAAATAAATCAATTAAAATCCTATCTTCAAGCGACGAAAGCGACTTTCAACCAATTCGTCACAAGAAGATGCGCGTTTTGGATTACGACGAGCAGAAGCAAACTATTTAATGCATAATTCGAAAACTTCTCCATGTATATGTA
>NW_017155068.1:0-251 GCF_001652005.2 Ceratina calcarata
ATTATGCAGTTATACTATATTTTCTCCATTATGCTAAATATGATTGCTAATTTTCATTTAAAGAATGTTTTAAATTTATCCTTGATGTTTAATCTGATTAATTCAAGAACAGCAAAACTTTGAATATTTTATTACTCTCGACAAGGAATAAAATATTTTTATCAACTTCTTTCTAGATTCGTAAGAAAAATTTCTTATTTGAATACAAATTTTTAATTTCTCGAATTTCTTCTCTATGACTTTTAGCAATC
>NW_017155069.1:0-251 GCF_001652005.2 Ceratina calcarata
CATGTAGTATATGCTCTAAAAATTCACGTTAACAGTTCACGTTAACTGGACTCACTGAAGAATCTCCTGGATGCTGGTGCTCAACGTGGACGATAGTCAGTAGTGTAACACGCGGTCATCCAATGTTCCAGACGTTTCAGCCAGAACCAGCCAGTAGTACCTGCGACCGTGCGATGAACGTGACTACTAACACGATGGGTGAGAGCCAGGAAGATGAAATTCAGGCGATTCTTTACATTCTTAAAACACAA
>NW_017155070.1:0-251 GCF_001652005.2 Ceratina calcarata
TTTTTATTGTAACCGTCACTATGTTGGGTCGCGCTTAGCTCAATTCGAAGGGTCGTTGCACAGATTCAATGGGTAATAGGTTGTTTCTTATTGAGTTGGAGCACGTTTAAACTTGTTCTGAGACTTCTGTCTCATTTAATGAAAGGAAGATGTTAGGCTTTAATCAATAGCAATGTTTTACAGGTGTTTTGAATACTTAATCAAACTTTGATCGATTAATAATCGATACTGTTTATAAATTTCGAATCCTC
>NW_017155071.1:0-3408 GCF_001652005.2 Ceratina calcarata
TATATGTATAAAGAGCTCTTACCTGGGTCTTGTATTTGATGAAGTAAACTTCCGGTTTGCTGGGCTGCGTGGGCGTGACAGTGGGCAAAGTGATCTCGGGCGCTTCTTCTGGTTTCTTAACCAAAACGTAGATCAACGTCTTCTGTTCATCCTGTTGAGGAAGAGCAGGGATAGCCGGAGCAGTCGGGGTCGGGGGAGTGGGCGCCTTGATGAAGATGATCTTGTAATGTTTCTGCGCGGGCGCTACAGGCGCGATGGGTCTCGCCGGTCTGTCTTCAGGGGCTTCTGGTGGCGGTACGTGGACGTAGATATGTTTCTGGATCAGAGATCCGCCGCCGAAGCCGCCTCCGAAGCCACCGCCGCCGCCGCCGCCGAAACCGCCTCCGGCACCACCGCCGAAACCGCCTCCAGCGCCACCGCCGAAACCACCTCCGAAGCCACCGCCGCCGCCACCGCCGAAACCACCTCCGATGCCACCGCCGAAGCCACCTCCGAGACCGCCGCCACCGCCTAGGCCGCCACCGATTCCGGTGCCGCCACCACCTCCGGGTGCACCATAGCTGGAGCTTGGCTGAGAGTACGAGTAGCCGGCCTCTGGTCGCGCCATCGCCGAAGCGGCGAGCACCACGATCTAAAAATTGATATATAGGGAATGTAAGAACTGTTTAGAGAATGGAAGTATATAGATAGAATTTGGGAATTAGAAGAATAAGAAAACGGAATAGTGTTGAGTGGAAATAATTTAGAAAGAAGAGATATTGTATAATTAATAATGAAGAAGAAATTCAAAAATTAAGAGAAGCATTGGAAAGTAATTACTATTAAGGATAAATGTAATTAAAAATTGTCAGAATTTATAGAAGCTGGATCCACAGGTAAATCACTGGCAAGAAGAAGAAGAAGACTGAATAAAAAATTGTCAGAAACCATAGAATTTGGATGCACAGACTANAATATAGAGAAGATTTAATTAGATGAGATGGGAAAGTGATTACTGGGAACAATAATTCTAATTAGAAATTGTCTGAAGATACAAAATGTGAATGCTCAGGCGTGAAAGAGTAGTCAAGAAGATATGTAAAAGTAAAGAACACAATTTGATTAAATCAGACTAGAAAGTAATCACTAGTAACAATAGATTTAATTGAAGATTGTCAGAAAATATAAAATCTGGAGGAAGAGATATAGAACAGCAGTGAAGAAGAAATACAAAAATGAAGAAAAGGATTGAAAAGTAATCGTTGGCAACGATAGGTTTAATTAAAAATTGTCAAACAATATAAAATCTGGATGAAGAGATATGGAACAGCAGTGAAGAAGAAGTACAAAAATGAAGAAGAGGATTGAAAAGTAATCGTTGGCAAGGATAAATTTAAATAAAATTGTCAAATAGTATAAAATCTGGATGAAGAGATATAGAACAGCATTGAAGAAGAAATAAAAATTGAAGAAGAGGATTGGATAGCAAATTGAAAATTGTCAGACGACAGAATCTGTACGCACAGACATGGAATAGTAACGAAAAACAAAAACGTAATGCAGGAAGTGGGATTACACGAAATTGGAAAGTAATCGCTGGTGACTTTCATAATCGTTTGTCATCGCGATAATCAGACGCGTCGAACATTGAATTGCATCTGTGCCGGTCATCATCCCCACTGGCATCTACTTTCTCCCGTTCCCTTTCTATGTTCCCCACAGACATCCTCCTTTCCTGTCTCATCTCTACTGTCTCACGTACTACGCATGTACTTTCACACCGAGATAATTTTAACTTAGCATTTGTCTACCCGTCGACAGTTTTCATTGACATCGAAACTACAATCACACCGAGAACTTCTTAAAACAAAAAAAAAAAAAATGAAGAGAATGAAGACCGCACAAGAATAGGAACTCGCGAGATAAACACAGTAACCGATGAATGAAATTTCAGAAATTTTCTATTATATAAATCGGAACGGATCCAACGAAGAGACGAGCGACGCACATGAGCCAGCACCAGACGATGGGAAGAGGACGATAAGAAAGAACGAGAGAGAAAGGAATATTCGACTCACCATGAATGCCCTCATGGTTGCTGCTGTTCCTTGGATTTGAGGACTGATGCTCCGCAGATGCCACGGTGCCCCTTTTATACCGGCCCTGGCCCCACTCGCATCTCGACCCATCACCTATGCTGATGAGACCCACCGGCGAATCTCTTTCTCTCTTTCTCTTCGCCACTGTCACCGAGAACGGTCTCGTTCCTATTTCTTTTTCCTCACGAACTTGACTCGCCGGACACCCCCAAGTTTCAACCTCCCATCGTCCCTGAACTCTGAACCCTTCGAGTATGCTCATTGTCCTCATCGATAGGTACCTTCAATTTTTGATCGAGAACAACCGCTTTCTAAATTCATCTAATACCTTCTGTCGGGAAGGCATTGCCTCAGTAATTCCTGTGTTTTACGTAACGGGTGACGCTATGGTATCTTACAGTTATTACAATTCTTCTAGGGGCTGCTTTTCAATCCTGGAGTTATGAACATATTACATTAACCCTTGCAGGAAGAAAGTAATTAGTGATTTCAATCAAGAGAAAACACCATGGGATCTCCGTATTATGTCCGTCCATAAATCACACACGTATGGTCAAACGAACTTTCATCTAAGCGTTCAGGAAGCATCATCCGTTTACAGGTGAACATTTTCTAAACATTTACGTAAAACGAATTTTTATCAATCTCAGTTAATAGGAAGATAAAACTGAAAATCCATTTTCACTTAGATTGTAAAAAGAAGCATGGAGGAGGAAGAGGAGGATGGTTTCAATGGAAGAATCGACGGTTTTCAATGGGACAAGTGGGATTTCTTTGAATCTGCTGTGGAATGAGAAAGTATGAATTATTGCACAGTATTTAAGGTGCTAATAGCACGCATTAAAGTCAACGTGCTCAGCCACTGCAACCCGAATTCTTTTCAACTCAGTCAATAACTTAATCCACTTACATTTATTTCAATTCGAAAATAACTTGTCAAATATTTAATTCTTATTTATTAAATGATTAGTTTAGTCGTTATTGAAAGTAGAATGTGTCGGAATTTGTGATTTGATAATCGGATAGACAAAAAAAAAGAAAGTCGCGAAAAAGTGAATGATTCGGGTCAAAGTCATTTCGGTGGTTCCCTTTCTCTGTTCGAGGACAACACTTCCTCGCAGGAAGTGGAGGACTTTCAGTTTCGTAACGGGGAGATGAGCGCGATGAGATAGTCTCTTAGTTTATCACCTCGGATTTCCTGCATCGAGTTCGTTCCGGATGATCGCAACAGTCTCAAGCAAATATCAATCAGTCATCTATAAAGTGTTATCAAGAAATAGTCATCGATCGTTTCAATCTATTCTTATTCTAATGCAAATGTGAAATTGTA
>NW_017155072.1:0-251 GCF_001652005.2 Ceratina calcarata
AATTATTTTCTGTAATGAAAAAGACGAAATCTGTTATTAGAAATTCATTAAGTAGATACCACAGTAAATGTTCATTAATAGTTCACTCATGCAGAACGTTCGTTCCAAAATGTAAAACAATTAGTACAATGGAAAAAATCAAAGGACAGCAAGTTCTACATGTCTCGCTTTTTTGTCGGTACAGAGAAGATGAAGAGTTTCTGGTTTGGGAGCGATCCCTATCCATTTATTTCCTGATTTTAGTTGGATCC
>NW_017155073.1:0-251 GCF_001652005.2 Ceratina calcarata
AGAACTTTCCTCCGAATTTAATACTACTCATCTATGATATGATTAGTGGTAAATCCTTTAACACTACGGACGGTACCTCTCTTTCCTCAATGACTTTTCATATCCAACAAGGGTTACAGCAAGGGACCGTCAATTCACCCCTTCTTTTCAATATCTATACTTCTGAACTCCTGCACCTATTCGACCTCAACTCTCGAAACGGCCCATCTCACGCACTAGCTTTCGCCGACGATTTAATTATCTATTCAATA
>NW_017155074.1:0-251 GCF_001652005.2 Ceratina calcarata
ATACATGCTGTGTTGTCGCTAAATCTTTATAAATGAACACAGACTTTTCTCCATGGCTTAAAGTTTGGACCGGCCGCAGCAATCGCATATGTCTACGCAACTGGTCAACAAACTGCGCTATTTCTTGAGTGCTGTCTCCCTCTATGAGGTTGCCGGGTAGCCGCAGTGGTTCTCCATACAACAACTCTGCCGCTGGTGCTTGTGCGTCCTCCTTGACGGCTGCTCTTATACCGAGCAACACCGCAGGGAGA
>NW_017155075.1:0-251 GCF_001652005.2 Ceratina calcarata
TCGGGGCTCTGTATTTATACCCTCTCGGCGATCGACGGTTTGGGCAAAATGACGTTTGCGCGAAATGATTGGCCGATTCTTAGAAGGCACGGCTCCTGATTTGCATAGACATGCGAGACTCAACGAATATAATAAATGTAACGACGAAATAAAGAAAAGAACTCGATTGAATTTTGATTAATAAATTAATAGAAACGAATCTCAGAATTTTTATTTCACAATCCTTTACCAAATATATGTATACATCTTCT
>NW_017155076.1:0-251 GCF_001652005.2 Ceratina calcarata
AACTTTTAGTAGAGTATATCAAGAGAGGTTGGCCAAATGAGAAGTCAAAATTAATGGATATTATAAAACCGTATCACAGTTTCCGCGAGGAATTAAGTATAATAGACGGGTTAATATTTAAAGCCCAGAGGCTTGTTGTACCAAAGAAGTTCAGAAAGCAAATGTTGGAGAAAATACATTATGCTCATCTAGGGAGAGAAAAATGTAAGATTCGTGCTCGTGAGATTCTGTATTGGCCTAATATGAATAAA
>NW_017155077.1:0-251 GCF_001652005.2 Ceratina calcarata
GATGGTACCTCGAGAGGGACTACAGGGTATTCCACCTAACTTGACGACCTTAAATATATCGCTTACTTTTTGTGATAGAAAAAATGTCAAGGGTAGAGAATATTTTGTTGGAAGGCGCCAATACGGTGATGGGCCGAATTTTTTTCTATAGGTCATTTTTTTCGAGATATCAAGGTCAACGATTTTTTTTTAAATTGGACTGCATATTTTCGCTATAACAGTCTTATAGCTTATGAAAAAACGAATTCATC
>NW_017155078.1:0-251 GCF_001652005.2 Ceratina calcarata
ACGTCTCCGGTCAAACGTCGTCGAATTATAATCGAACCGACAGACCGGCCGAGCTGCCTCAGTCTCACGGTAACTGAAATTCTGTGTGCGACAAGACGGAATCGCTCTACGTCTTAATATAGCGCAATTTAGAACGTAAAATTCGTCAGCGGAAATGCTTCCGCTGCACGAATATCCCCTATTCGAGCAATCTAGACTTGACCGCGGTAAAATTGTGTGCTAAAGTCCGAAAAAGTAGCTATCCTGTAAAT
>NW_017155079.1:0-251 GCF_001652005.2 Ceratina calcarata
CACATGCACGTAGCTGGCTCAATTTCGTTGTTACTAGCTGTACATTATTAATTTTAAGATTATTTACTTTCGTAACTCTGTGTCCGTCGTAATAGAATCTGAGTAATTTGCACAACTAGTAGGTTAGATTTAGGAACTATATCTGCTATTTGAACTCTGTTCAACCTGCAGTGATTACTGCAGCTTCTATCGATTTCTTGCCAACTTCCTATATTGTAATATTTATATAATAATTTTATTGTATTATAATA
>NW_017155080.1:0-251 GCF_001652005.2 Ceratina calcarata
CAAAATCGAAGAATTTATATAAGTAGCGAATCTATACCTGAATTCTCGAGAGTCTAGCCAAAAGAATTCAGAAATTTATTTGTAATTAGTAAAATGGAGATTAATAATAAATAAGTAAATAATAAATACAGTAATATAGTAAATTGGAACAAGAAAATAATTTCGCTTTTTATAACGCTGTGTATTTATGAAAACCAAGAATTACTTTCTTGCCAGGCTGATATATGGAATCTTTTAATATGAGAACAGAG
>NW_017155081.1:0-251 GCF_001652005.2 Ceratina calcarata
ATACATATACATATAAAAAAATCAAGACCATTGCTTGGGGGGTAAACCCCGAGGAAGAAGACCTTGCGGCCAAAACCTCAAAAATAAATTAAACATTTATTTCAAAAACGTAATAGAACATTATGCCTTAAGTATGAATCATCGATGTCGCGAACAATATATGTGAGATGTAGTAAGAAGTTTAACGCGCGCGCACGAAACTTATAAATCTAATTTACCACAAGTCGAATACGAAGGGAGAGGTTATCGTG
>NW_017155082.1:0-1041 GCF_001652005.2 Ceratina calcarata
CCTTTGCGAAAAAGTTGTCCGAGGCATGGTTATTGAGTTATTAACAAAAATCCCCTAAAACTTTTTCGCAAAGGAAAAAGTTGTTTAAAAACAGCTCAGCTCCTCCTCATTTTCGGGGGTAAAGGGAGTCTGGGACACCCTGTATATAATCTATACATATACTATAGATTATGGGAAACAGAAATGGATTAGTTTTGTTTAGGAAAATAAAACAATAAATCATCGTGCTTTTATGAAGTTTATATAAGGTCATATCTTGCAATATAAAGTCTATCGGTTCAGAACACAGTTCCGAGTAATTCTTTCATATTTAATCTTCCACGATAACAGTAATAAAGAAAGTGGCAGGTCCGTATTCGTTCATCATACAATTTAGATCATTGCGTACCTTTCGCCAGTAGTATTCGGTGCCTGGTAAGCGAGAAAAGATCGTGTTTAGATTTGTCTCAAGCTGATCATCTTTTAGTCTTTGTATAACATCTCTCGCTGAATATTTATAACGTGGATTAACAATGTTCAGCTTATGGAAAATACCAGCTCTAATTTGCCTGATGATATTGTTAAATAGTAAATAAAAGAGGTACTGCAGATTTAGTCTAAATTATGGATGTTTTGAAGTTAATCTAGATTTAATAAAATGGAAGTCCTGCAATTTTACAATCCTTTCCTCATGCTGACCGTATCTCCCATATGGATAAAGATCGGGGAAACACATAAGATCTAAATTCCTACATTGAATATTTAAAGCGATAAAATAAATTTGTAACATTTGATACAGTTTCGTGTCAGAATCGTGCAATTTTGTCCATGTAAAGGATAAATAGTGTACTGATCATGATTCAGTTTTTTGCGTTAATAAAGCTTCAATTTTTAGTACATTTGATGTAACTTCATTTTCATTATGAGTGCCTTTGTCTTCTTGTATCATTTCATCTTCATATTGCAATTATAAATTGTTCAATACATCTAATAAATCTTTCGAGCAAGACGGAAGGACATTCTTTTTATAGAAAGGATTATTATTCTTGCGCCAAAATAGAG
>NW_017155082.1:1543-9265 GCF_001652005.2 Ceratina calcarata
CTACGTTACGTGTACATAAAGTAGGCTACTTGTCAAAAAATTATTCATAATTGGGATTTTAAAACTATAAGCGGTAAATAATTTTTTTATTTATTCAATATTAATATTTCAGACCGCAAAAATTGTTTAAAATTGTATTCGTATAATACTTATAGACGGTAGTCCGCCATAGACTATGATTATAATATAGAGGCATAACCGCGAGAGCGATATTTCATTCGACTAAACTCTATCAACTAATTAGTCGATAGTACGTTGCGATTATTCCCTAGGTAGTCGATACTTTAAATTAGTCGATAGTGCCCATCACTAGGCCACACTGCTTACCGGCAGTTAGCCACGAGCAGTTATCTAGGAGAGCATGTGTACGTCTAAATTCGAATTCTCTCTCTCTTGCAATATAAAGTCTATCGGTTCAGAACACAGTTCCGAGTAATTCTTTCATATTTAATCTTCCACGATAACAGTAATAAAGAAAGTGGCAGGTCCGTATTCGTTCATCATACAATTTAGATCATTGCGTACCTTTCGCCAGTAGTATTCGGTGCCTGGTAAGCGAGAAAAGATCGTGTTTAGATTTGTCTCAAGCTGATCATCTTTTAGTCTTTGTATAACATCTCTCGCTGAATATTTATAACGTGGATTAACAATGTTCAGCTTATGGAAAATACCAGCTCTAATTTGCCTGATGATATTGTTAAATAGTAAATAAAAGAGGTACTGCAGATTTAGTCTAAATTATGGATGTTTTGAAGTTAATCTAGATTTAATAAAATGGAAGTCCTGCAATTTTACAATCCTTTCCTCATGCTGACCGTATCTCCCATATGGATAAAGATCGGGGAAACACATAAGATCTAAATTCCTACATTGAATATTTAAAGCGATAAAATAAATTTGTAACATTTGATACAGTTTCGTGTCAGAATCGTGCAATTTTGTCCATGTAAAGGATAAATAGTGTACTGATCATGATTCAGTTTTTTGCGTTAATAAAGCTTCAATTTTTAGTACATTTGATGTAACTTCATTTTCATTATGAGTGCCTTTGTCTTCTTGTATCATTTCATCTTCATATTGCAATTATAAATTGTTCAATACATCTAATAAATCTTTCGAGCAAGACGGAAGGACATTCTTTTTATAGAAAGGATTATTATTCTTGCGCCAAAATAGAGCATCCCAAACTTTTTTCACGTCAACGCAATCCTGTAAAATTATTTTATTTTTTGTTGGATTACCTCGAATTAAAATGTATAATTCATGATTAACCCTTTCGCGACGGCGCACCTGTACCATACTTTGCTACTTTTCGCCTAAGTAAAAGTAAGTAAGATAAGTGGTGCCGTGTATAAGCGGCGTCAACCCCTGTGGACCAAAAATTGGCTGCCGTATATACACGGCGTCAGTCGCTGTGATGCACTAGAGGTAAGTGAAACGTTCTACCAATTACTTTGCGTAACAATCTTGACGTAATGAGGTAGATTTTTGTTCATAACTGTATCCATTTTTCAGATAGTCTGAAATGCTTTCGCTTGTTGAATTAAGATTTTCTCAAACATATTTAAAATTTTAATTTGTTCTGGAATTTTCTTAACAAAGAGATTATTTAAAACGCAATTAGATGGCATCATATTTTTCTTTAGTTTAATTACGCATGACGTGCAAATAAAACTTTCAACACGTTGTTCAGTATCAAACAATTCTCTGACCGAGCGGCTACGCTAGCTGCTTAAGGGAGGATTAAGTAATTGGCTTGGCATTCCTTCTATTATTCGACGTTACAGATTCTCGTACCGTCGAATTCCCTTCTACGAACGATACCGTTGATTTTCTGTAAAGGAATATCCTGAAAGAATATCATATGACTCATGCTTCTTCGCTTCCAATCTCGAATTTCTAACATGTACTTTACAATTTTTTTATATTTCCATTTGTTTTATTCCATACACTTATACATTGCTTCATCTATGTGCGTTGAAAGTTTAATTAAGTAATAATTGCATGTGGGGCAATTGCTCTACGGATCGTAGAGACGATCGCATAGTTCGGCAGAGAGCCGTTTCGCTGATCGCTAATGCGATGCGTATGGTATAAGATAGAGCTCTATCGAAATCAGTCCTGATGTTAATCGCGGCACATGCACATACCGCGATCACGTAACACGTTCTTTCGATCGACTAACACAAAAATTTGTACGAACTTTACACAAGCTAAAAAATACTGGTGTGGAGTTATATAAAAATTCGTAACGCGGAAGAGATGTGAACTGGAGCATTGTCGCTTTCTAACTGACTGTGGAAATATAAAATGTAAAAGAATGTGGTTCTAAACTTGCCTTGTTCTTTGTGATAGAAAAAAAGCAATGAATCTTTTGGCCTCTTAAGTGGTGTGCCGAGTCGAACGGTTCGATGAAAAATCTCAAGTGCCTGGGGTTGTTTTTTGACGTGGTGCATGCGTCGCTATGCAATTCGTTCCGCCTAAACAGTAACTTCTTCAATTTAACATCTCAAAATCTAATTAAGCAAGTCGACATACATAAAGAATAAATGAAATCGTCTTTAAAAGTTTAGCTTAATGATAAGAAAGAAGATGTATGCAATTCAATTTGATAAAACCAACTTGGCCATCGTATCTCATTGAAATAATAACATACAAGAAATTGGTTTTCATTAAAAGATGCATCTCGCTGAACCGTCCAAGTTCCGTGTACCAAATTTTGTTTATTCCCCATAAGATTCAAAAGTAATATTTGTCCACCATTACCGCGGGCACTTTGTGTATTATAAAGAGATAAATATTGTACATTACTCATCCTATTAGTTGCTTATTAGTACATGATTTTAAAATACTTGTCGATCATTTACTGTCTATCTATTCTTAAACCCCACAGCCGATCCACATAAAGCGAGCGATGCACAGTAGAACCAAATCACGGAAAACTGGTCATGTACATGTTTATATAACCTTTTCATACCCACTACTGAGTGTTACATAAGAAACCAGTAAAATGATACTACGTCATGATATCGTGCTGTTCACTCTCGATTACTTTAATAAATATAATATAGGATATAATATCTATACGAACTAATAGTGATATCATAAAAATTTTCAAAATTTACCGCTACCTGCTAAAAGTGTAGTTAATGACGTTCAAGTCTGACGTACATTTAAACGTGTATTCTCAGACTTTACATGTAGTCAGAAAGTTAAAAAATATCGACTTTGCAAGATTCCGGTACTCTTCAGATATTTATAATACTCAAAATAACTCATTTTCTTATTTTCGAGTCCATTTAGATTTCTTCTTCTTCCGTTCAATGCGTACTATTTTCTTCTTTCAATAGGCAATCCTGCTTTAAAATATTATTCTGCTTCAACGATACGAAGAATGGGTATCTGTAGTAAACATTTCTTGCCCGAAATGTTTAAATCAAATCCGACGTCGAACGCAGGAAGGAGGAAATTGTTGAAGCCCGATGCGCTACCAGAACCTTTGCCATCAACGAGTAGTTTAAGGAACGAGGACGAAATAGAAGATGAAGAAGAAATAGGAAATGAACAGGAAGAAGAACAACTTTATGAACTGGATTTAACAATAGAGAAAGAAGAGGAAGAGGAAGAATGACATGAGACAAGAACGAGAGAAAGAAGACGAAATACCAGTCAATGAAATTTGCAGACAGTATAGCGGAGTGATATTGACATTTCATGAAAATGAAACTGCGATGGACTGACTAATTGAACCGGAAGGAATCGATCGATACGGGAAAACGATGAAAATCCTGTAAAGAAAACTTTGCGTGAACTGCAATAAGAAAAAAAATGTGCTCGCTTGATGAAAGAAAATAAAGAATTGAAAGAAGAATTGAAGAATATGAAACGGAAACTTGTATGAGTAAAAACATGCAAAATTAATTTTCGTAACGAGAGTCGTCCTGTAAAGACGGTCAACGAATTTATGAAGCAGCATGGCTGCAAAAATGAAGTCGCCAAAACTTTGATAAAATTGCAGCTGAAAAGTGATAAAGTGCCTTACACAGCCGAAGAGTGAGATTTGGCAAAAATGATATTTTATAATTCAGCATCGACGTACAGTAAACTGAGGAAGAGCGATTGTCACCTGCCAGCTGAGAGCACAGTACGGAGGTTAATCTCCGTCTACAATTTAGAAACAGGATTCTCCGATGACGTGTTTCATGAGATAAAGCGTCATTTATCAGAATTATCAGTGCAGGAGAGATTATGCGCTCTGAAGTGGGATGAGATGTCCATAAAAGCATGGGAAGAATATTCAGCGTACTTGGATCGCATCGAACGGCACATTGACCTAGGTCATTTAGGTCGATGCGATGAAAAGGCAAGATATGTTTTCGCGTTCTGCGTCGACAGCATTAATGCTGAAAATAGATGGAAACAAATTGTAGCGTACTTCCTACCAGGAACAGGAGGAATGAAATGTGAGGAAATAATAAATCTCCTGAAAGTATGTTCACACCTGAAAGAATGCGGAGTAATGACCGTAAGTTCATTATACTTAACGTACTTAATGTTCTCACGGGTGTTTGCCCTGATAAACGTCGTGCAGTGTAATTGTTGCTCGATGTAAAATTAATTCTTCTTTTTTTACAGATAGAATGGGAAAGAGAAAAACATAGCATGCCGATGAACGGCGAGCACGGCGGGCAGCAGCAGACAGAAGTGAGTAAAAATGCTGTTTGTAATCTTCTTTTCTTAATAAAACATCTTGATTGTTAAGATTGAATGCTGATTATCTTTTCCTTATTTTATAGTTACAGGGAGTACCGGGTCTATCGAGAGAGGCAATGGCTGCGGCCAAAGAAGAAACAGAAGAGCAGCAACAGCGGACACAGCAGCAGACAAGGATGGACGAAAGTGCGAAAATGAGTAAAATTAATCTGCGGGTTATAAATAAATATTAAATAAAGGGTTTAGTCGGTAATAAGATGGTAAAATGTGTCCTTGAACGGAATTCAACTGTCAATGAGCCATTCGATAGAATGGCCAAAGAAAACGTTTCGTGTCAATTTTCAACCCTGCATCTCAATCCCGTTAATCAATTTTAGCGTTTTTTCCATATTACTCGTAATAAACGTTTAGCAAAAGATCTGAACAATTCTCTCATGTTCGTGAGACAGGGAATGTTTTCAGATCTTTTCGTTGCGTAGTTCGGTCGTGAAAAATGAGAAATGCCGAAAATACATAAAAAAAATGCTGATCCCGTATTGAAGTTTTCGAGACATGTCATTTATATTTTTATGGTAAACGTGCTTCAATCCAACTACTATACCCTATTTTTCCAGATTTTTCGATGAAGTTTGGCGTATGTAAAAAATTCGAAAACCGATTTTCTCAATGTTTTTCGCGCAATAAAATCGGACAAGAATTTTTACATCGTATACGTGACGTATTTTAAAATACTCATAATATACTGATAAATATTCACATAATTCATAATAATAACATAATATATTATCAAAATACGTCACGTGGTAAGCCGATAGGCGCATCAGGCGCATGTCCATGGGTAACGTAAGCGGGGACAAAATACAGTAGTGGGAGTCAGCATGCGAAAAAGTGGAAAAGCGAGAAAAATTGCTCGATCTGGTAACGCTACTTTTGATTCGAAACAAATTCGAAAGTAGCAGTTCTAGACAGTATAGAGAAAGTCAGTGACGTGTAGTAATGCTTCCAACTTGTTCCATTCTCGTTACCAGTTATTGTGTATTAAATGTTGCTGAGTTAATATCAGTCTAGCTATAAATATAATCTATATAAGTTAGAGTAACGAAATAAATTGATTTTGTACAACTAGCTATTAACATGTGTACGTTAACAAGAAGTACAGAAACTCAGGTAATAATATAAATATACACATATGTACAATGTCCAAACAATTGATGAACGATGCTCGATCTCGCATTGATATTGTTGGATTTTAACATAATATTGACGCGTCAAAATAAAAATAATGTTAACGTACGTACGTACATTACCACCACCTATATTAAAATTCTTTTTATGTTGACGAGTCAAAATTATAATAAAATCCAACAGTACCGATGCCAGATCAAGCATCGAAAAAATAAGATATACTTATTACTCGTTTTGAATTTTGTCCCCCTAGGGGAAACTAACACATGCACGTAGCTGGCTCAATTTCGATGTTACTAGCTGTACAGGGAACAGGGACATAAGGAGATTGGAGCTCGAATTTATAGTTGATTCTCGCACTTGGCACTCACAATCAGCACTCAAGTGCGTCCAACCGTTCCGCGTTCAATGTACACGTTTATGTTATATTCAGATTCTAAAAGTTTTATACTTCATGTTTGAAAAAGAAGTGAAAGAAGCGGAAAAGGAGAAAAACTATTGCGCAGCTATTCCGCTACTCTCACTTCTTTTTAAACATAACAATGTGTACATTGGTGGGACGCACTTGAGTGCTGAGTGTCAAGTGCGAGAAGCGACTATAAATTCGAGCCTGGATAATGGAATGAATGTGATAAAATCATTTTGAAAATTATTTTAATCGATTAGTAACAGCATGAAAAATATTGTGTAAAATTTTCAGAACAATTGACAGCGTAGTTCGTAAATAAATCTATGTCAAACTTATATCCTTATACACGGGCTCTTATGGGAGATACAAGAAATCTTGTCATTTTTGTTAAACAGAGTTTTTAAAAATGGTAAGATCGTTAAGAGTAAAAATGTAATAGAATATCCAAACATTTTTGAACAATTTGAAAGAAGAAAAATGCGAATTTACAACTTAATTGTTTAGATAATTGAACGGAAAGAAAACATATTGATTGTATTCTCACGTATAACTGATCCACTACTCGCTACAAAATATTTTTAATTCAATAATATTAACTTTCACGTCTATCGCAAGGACATCTTCATATTCTTAACGCTAAAAAAAGTTACTTGGTACTAACTTCTTTCTAAATTCATTGATAAATACGATATTAACGAATTCAAAATTTTTTTTTTCTGAGGTTGGTGTCACGACAGAGCACCCATGTATAAGCATAGGACTACTTCTCTCACCGCCTGCCCCGCGAGCATAGAATTATTGTAGATAGAGTAGGGAAGATTGCCCGGAAACCGTATCCTGAATAGAAAGAAAGAGATAATAAGATACCTTTCTTTATCTCCTTCTACTAGCGCATGATAGAAAGAGATAGAAAGAGGTCTTCTATTTTCTTTCTGTATCTAAACACGTATACGATACCACTTACACAAGAGCCTATGTCTTCCCTACTCTATCTATAATAACTTTATGCCCGCGAGTGATCTACCTAACCTCCTTAAGCAGATGCTTAAGACGATCTTAAGAATAAGCAACGACTCTGAATACCGGCCAGTGTTTAATAATCATTTAAAATGGTAATGAATACAATCGATTAAAAATATTCTGTGTTTCAGGGTAATGGAACTCAACCTCATGAAATGAGGTCTGAGAATGACGTATTAAGAATTCTAGTGCAGATACTGAGGTTCTCCATTATTCAATTTCATGCAGCATTTGATTGTTTGGTACATCTGGTTTTTGGATTGTACTATGATTTTAATGTCAAGAAAGTTCCACCCGTTAAGAATGATATTGTATTGATGAGCGCATCGGAGTTAGCTGAGAAAATCAGGTTTGCTTAATGCAGTAATTATAACATAATGGCATTGCACTATTAC
>NW_017155082.1:9505-11599 GCF_001652005.2 Ceratina calcarata
TATAATTATACTAAAGAAGATTATACATAAAAAAAATAACGCTTAATACATGAATGTGTATTGCGCAGCAACAGACGTGATCATCGTTCAGAAGAAGACGCAACAGTGGTGCGGTTGGTAAAAGACGCTGGAGGAATTTTAATAGCTAAAACGAACATACCTGAATTTAATTTATGGACTGAATCTAGAAACCATTTGTACGGACAAACGTGTAATCCATATAATACTACGAGAAATGTCGGTGGAAGCAGCGGTGGGGAAGGGGCAATTATCGCTGCATGTGGATCTGCATTCTCCGTTGCAAGTGACATCGGTGGTTCTACTAAATAGAATGCCTGCTTTTTTTAATGGTGTTTTTGGTCTTAAACCATCTGAAGGTATATCATGCATAGGACAATTAAAAAACAAAAATACAGTAAAATCATGTTAAATGCAAATCTTTTGGGTCTGATCTTTTTCTGTAAATGTAATGGAGATATGATTCTTATCTTTTATTTATTGTGCCGAACGTAGAACAGGGCAACAAGTGACAGAAAGAGAAAGAACAAGTGGCCAAGGTAGCCAACAAAGATCAATCATATATCGATGAGAGTAATACTAATTCGATAATAAAGTCTTTTTATTGTTAATTACTTTTTAATAACTAATTATTTTTTACTATTATTTTTTAACTGTTGTAATATTGCTATCTTACAAATCTTATTGTTAATTAAATCTAAATGAAACGCCGTTTGAGGGTTTCCATAGGGCATTAATCAAGTTAAATATTTAAAAATCTGAACATATTTCCATTACATATTGACGCAATATGAAATAATTGCTTATAGTGATTAAAATTGTTAGGTTTGACACCGTTGAAGGGAATTGCACTCCGGCAACAGGACTACTCTAACTCAATGGCAGAAATAGGCCCAATATGCAAAAAGGCAGAAGATTTGATACCTTTATGTAAAGTCTTCATTGGAGAGAGAAAATCTCTACTCAAACTCGACCAAGTGGTAGATCTGAAGTCTCTTAATATCTTTTATCAAGAAAGTTCAGGTGATTTAAGAGCAAGTGGAGTAAATGGTGATATGAAAGCCGCCCTTTTAAAAGCTGTACGACATTTTAAAGAAGTTACAGGATCTGCGACGAAAGCAAGTTTTAACATATTCTTTTTTTCTCTCTATGATTGTGGGTCTGTCTAAAAAATGATTGAAAAATGAACTTCTATTTGCATTACAAATTTATTTTAAGGATTCTGCTCAAGAGAATGAATTAGCTGATCCGTTTGGTTTACATATGTATTTAAATTTTATATAAGCTATCTTATTGACTAAGATGAAATGATTCTTATGAAGCACATGAAATTGAAACTTTATTTTGATTCTTTTATTTATCGAAATTCTTGGGCTATGTTATAATCTCAGCTCAGGACATTCCACATTCTTTTTACGAAATATTATCAATTCGGAAAACAAATAGAATGCTATCATTATTCGCACAAATAGGATACTATAGAAACGCTTGCACAATAATTAAAATTCTGAATTATTGAAGTACTTATTTATTATGTTTAGTTCATATTGATTTTTAAATAATCGCTTTGCATTAAAATGATTCTAATATTAAAAAGTAAATCCTTAATACTTTATTAAAATTATGATTCTTTACTCTTCAAGTTTCATTACTAATACGTCTGTGTTACAGATAAAGATACCTGGTTCTAAATACAGTTATCGATTGTGGAGATTTTGGATGACGCAGGAAAGTGTCGACTACAAGACGAGTATAACAAATGGAAAGGTGTGCTCATATTACTTCGTATAAGTATATAATTACTATATATGTGCTTATCTGCAGCCTAATGATTATATTAACTTAAATAAAAACGTTTATTTTAGTATCGCGCAAGTGCTGTTTGTGAACTCTGGAAATTAATGCGTGGAAAATCAGACTTCACTTTAGCTGCAATCATAAAACTGATTGACGAAGATATATTACCTAAAGAGAATGCTGAATGGGCAAAGAGCGTAACCGCGAATATGAAAAAATATTTGATGGTAAGTTCTCATGTACTTCTAATACATAATTTAGGAGAGTAGAAGCGTACGA
>NW_017155082.1:15711-18199 GCF_001652005.2 Ceratina calcarata
GACCGAAAAGACCTGGAATTTTATTAATTTTTAATCATTTATTAATCATGGCAGCTTTAATCGATTATAATGAGTCTTTGTGTGTGCTTACAACATCAGTAGACAAAAAGATTTCAAACTTTGTTTCAGGTTGTTGCAGCACCGTATAATGATCATCTTTGCCTGGCTGTAGCACGCGAACTAGAGAAAGCTCATGGAGGCTGGGTCCCTCCTGCCTAATTTACTTCCAATTCTATTTTACATTAATCAATACTGGTAAGGTGAAGGTGTAAAGATATAAATACTGGGCTTATAGCATGTCATCACGACCTCCGTTTTTAAAGGTGTGATGAGCAACCCCACTCTTCTACGAGAATTGATATATCTTTCCGTCAATTATATCCACATTATGCTGTGAACGAGATGTTATTGTTGATTCAACGCAACTATCGATTCTGCTGAATGCATCTGATAATAGCAGTCAAAATAGCACTAATGAGACGTACATTTTTGCTCAGGTGTTTATGTAATGCCTATTATTACATCTTCGTCTTCTGCTTATTGAATACGCCCTCGTTATTATTTACTGTTTCTATCAACAGTTTAATTGTAAGATAACATGTATAGTACGATAATTGGTTTACTGAATACTGAAATTCTTTATTTATCACAATGAGGGGTGTTTTGGCATTATGTACATCAACATAAGTACCTACGATAATTGGCTGCCGGAGGGATCTGCGATATCTATAGGATTTATGGGAAGATCATGATTAGACTGCTTTTTATTACATTTGTATATAAGAAGATGCACCTGTTACAAGAATGTAATCTCCAATGGTACATAAGACCGTTACGAAATCTGTGTAAATTCTTTACAAAAATGTGTCAACAAAACATTCGCAGCCTAATAATGATCTTCACTTTTTGTTCCGTAAGAGTGTAACGTGCAAGTGTATTCTCCCTTTGGCTCTTTGTTAGCCTCTATATCCGTATTAATAGTTTCTAAATTATTACCATACTACATACCTCCTTTGCAACAATGAACGTGCAATAATCTTAAAAGTCTCTACAGGCGTACTTAATTTCTTCTCCCATTAAAATTAACATTAAGAAAAGCTGTTCTGTGATGAAATATTTTATATCATTTGAAGTNACACTGTAATCTCTTACAAAAACCGTAAGTATTATCGCCTTTTTCCGCTTTGTATGACCTTCAATGTCCTTGTGTTATAGGTCGTTGAATTCGTTTTAAGATTCTTTATCATGATACGGAAGCAAAAATATACCGATCCATTTAAAAAATTGGCGGTGTCCTTAGCGTAGCTTCAGCGCCTCCACCAGTAAAAAAATAAGGTGCGCCAGTATGGCGGCCCTCTCAATACTGAAACTTTTGTATAAAAATTTTTTAGATATGATTGTTAGTTTGAGTGATGAGTTGCTCTGTAACACTTTACGTGCCCCACCCTGTATATACACATATACATAATATGTCACACACACAAGTGGAGAACTTGACAAACTATATTCTCGATCCGCTTTGTAGACGTCGAAAGATGGTCTTCTTTATGCCTCGATGCAATTCGAAGAACGAGGCTTTTCGGAAGTACAGCCGATGCATGTCGATAACCGTAAGTAGGACCGTACCTATAAGAAATTTGTGGGCTTTTTTCGCGGGCCGGAGTTGGCCCGCGGGCCGTACTTTGCCCACCACTGATGTAGACGAAGATTGAAGAACTTTTTTTAAAATCAGATTAATCAAATCGAATACATGATTATTTTCAACTGTTTTTTCAACAAGCATAAATTCTTGAAAACAGATTTAGTAGTGCTAGTAATATTTTTGTATGAATCATTAATATTTGAAAAACATTTTTTGTAAAAAGTAAATTAGGAATCGACCTGATTACTTTTTCAGCTGTTTTGCAAACAGTGACGACATCCTTATTTGATGATGTTAAACTTTTTTTTGTTTTTTACAATTAGCAGCCTTTTCTTTGTCCTCTGTCTTCTCGGTTCTTTAATTTAATAAGTTCTGATGTTATTTCGTTGCTTTTAATTTCTTTAAGGCACATTTCACATTTTAGTCGTTTTTCTATCGATCATACGATTGCGCCAGCAATGTAAGCTAAGATCTCATGGCTGTATCTCAGAGATGAAAAGGGAGGTTCCTCATTTCCATGGAGATAGGAATACAGGGATGAAGCATAAACCCGTACTTTAGACGAGAGGAGTGAGGCCATCTCCGCAGCGAAAGAAGGTATAGTCACGTGGTTTGTGGAACGCATTCATGATTGGTTGTAACATAAAAGCACGAAAGATCAAAACTGCACATTGAGCTTTATATGAATAAAAAAAGATACAATTAATACATATTAATACTTTATTGATTTAAACATAGAATCCAGGTTTAATTCCACTGCCACGAATGCTCAACAATATCAGCATTGTTAAAAAATGTATAAAATATTATACACAAGTTTATGGATATATGTTTTTAAATAAAATG
>NW_017155082.1:19844-21591 GCF_001652005.2 Ceratina calcarata
ATACAATGTATCGCGATATACTATCCACGCGACGTTCCGCGACACGTAACACGCGACGGTTCCTTCACGACTGCTCTAAGATGATTCCATTTGCACGGCGGTCAGAAACAAAATACTATCGATGCCTAAACGCAGTGTCGGATCACAAAAAGAAATAATGTATGATTTCAATAATTTACATTTTACATTTTTAGTTTTCCCAACACAGATTTTTACATTCTATTAATTTCCCTGTTCATTTCTCAAACATGCGTTTTAAAATAATAATGTAAAATAAATATCAAATGATCGCGACATGTTACGCATTAATAGCGTAGGCGTATTTCACATTACACTCCTGCGGGAACCGTGCGTTCTTTTGTTAACTTCCCAACAATCAGTTCTTAGCCGTTATCCTGTGGCAAGTGCGTCGCGTAAAGGATTAAAAAGCTTAAGAATTTATCGGAGTCATTCTGCGCTTAGTGTTTAGTGTGGATTGTGACTGTGTGTTTCGTGTCTTGTGGACACTACGGACGGGATAATTTCGGTGCATGTGTACTCGTGTGGATATTTCAATTCGGTGCGTAGAAAAAAGGCATTCACCCCCTTGACTGGAAAATCCCATATGTTATATTTCAAAGGTAGGAACTGGGTTGATTAATAAAGTGCACATACAACGACAGTGATGTTGCATAAACTTAAAACAAATTCGTACTGTATTTTTCAATAAAACTTAAGTATAAGACACTATGTTAGACGGTTGACGATGTTCGCAAGCTGGAGGCTACTTTAAGACTGTCCGTTCTTGCAACCCCCTCGTTCCCAGGAATCGTCCGCAGACCTTTGTCTCCTCGTTTTCTACACATTTTCCTTTTTTAGGCTCCGCCTTCGTAAGGGGTAATTTTTAGCCTGCTTTGGGAGTTTTCCATGGTTGCTGGTGTTGGCCACATGTTTCCTTCAGTTGCCAATGTTAACTTCTTGACCTGTGGGGAACAAAGACCCTTCTTGCTCACATTCAGTTATTCCTTCAGGGACATTAGTTTCCTGCTGAGACTTGTTTTCCTAATGTAAAATTCGAAGGTCCGCATCTTCGGCTAATCCTAGATGGTTGCGTAGAATTCCTGCCTGCTAGGGTTGACCGTTAACGAGGGTACAGGCCGTTAGTCCATGAAAAGAAACTTTCACTTTTTTAAAAATTAATATCCCTCAATCTCACACATAGAGCGAGTTTCGTTGTGCTGTTGTGGATTAAGCGAGTGATTAGGTTGAATACCAAGATACACCGCATTAAAATAATTTCCCATCTCCAGCACCCGAGGTAAGCCTACAAATTTCTGATAGGTACGGTTCTACTTACGGTTATGGACATGCATGGATCGGCGGTCATCAGCTGAGCGTATGCCGAAAACGTCCGCCGATGCAGGTCGGATTGTCAATTTTAGGGGCAAAAACATCGAATTTTTAAATGTTAATAACTAATTAACGAAGTCCCAAACGCAATTTTCTCTCTCTTCATTTTCATCTTATTTTTGACCATAGAACACGTCCTTAAAATATTGCCCACCTGTAGGTTTACACCCTGTATACTACTTGTTGCGGATTCGGTTTTCATCTTCTTTTTTGGAGGTCTAGCATCACACTGATCATCTGGATCCTCCTCCTGTATTTCATGCTGTAAATATATTGACTGTAACGTATACTAATATTTTTAAAAGATCTTATTTCACGTGTGATGTAATATATAATTATTCACACCTTAATTGTAATA
>NW_017155082.1:22173-30394 GCF_001652005.2 Ceratina calcarata
CATGAGTCCGTTACGAATCGTCGCGTATTATAGACGTGTCGAAATTTAGTTCGCGCCTTCCGCTCGCGGAATCGAAGTTCACGATTAATATAATCGTAGAACAGTCCGCGTGCACGATAAATAGTATCGTTTTGATCGATTGATCACGGGTAGATCACGAATTAACGAATAGATCACGCGAAGACCGACTCGTGGTTCAAACTCGTGTAATGGCCACGTGCAGAACACGGTTTCTGCGACGCACGGTTTACCGCCATTGTTCACGTTCGTACGATCACGACTTATTTGACGAAACTTGTCCATTGTATAAGTGTTAACGGTCCGTCTGCACATTGTAACTGACATCGAGCGAACTAGCTCAAATAAACTGTTCTGTGTCGTAACCGCGGTCTGGTATTAGCTATCCAACCCCGTCCATCAGGGAGGCTTGCGGAAAGCCAAAAAATCCGCAACAACCGCAACCAGGATGAAGGGTACGCTAAGCGCAGTTCACAGTGTTGAATAGAAAAAGAAAAATGAATCAGATCAGGGAAAATCAAGACCCTGTAACATCCAAGTAATGGATTAACAGCATGCTTATGGCATTAGCAGACAAGCGTGCAAGGATTAAACTAAAGTTAATAAAATAGAATTATAATACAGTTAGATATGAGTAACTTATAATAATGTAATAATTAATGATATAGAATTAATAAAACTAAGAAGCAAACCAAGAACGATGAGCTGATCCTCGGGATGGGGAGAGGAGGCAGACTTTCCACCACCGCCTCGTGAGTTAGTTTTGTGATGTCAAGCAGGAGATGAATGTTTTTATTAGAATTTGTTGAACAATGGGAATTTGAGTTTGATTCTATAAGGAATCGTATGTCTGTTGAATTTAATCAGATCTCTAATTAGTTGGTTATTATCAACGTCGGTACTGAAGCCCTCAATGAGGCGCTCAACGTATTCCCTAATAAGAGGGGTGCCAGCCCTCCTGCAAAGCTCCGCGGTACTGGTTTTCCAGGGAACTCTGATGATTGATTTGATAATCTTGTTTTGTACCGTTTGAATTTGGGTTTTCCTCGTGTTCGAAACATAAACCCACCATACTAGTACGCCGTATGTAAGGACCGGCCTGATGCACATTTTGTAAATAAACAGCCTGATGTTTCTATTTAAAGGAGACGAACGATTGGTATGCGCTCTGAGCGCTCCCGCAACCTTAAGAGTCTTTTGAATTCTATCGGTGATTGCTGGGATCCAGGTGAGTCTGGAATCCAGAATCACACCCAGATATGTGACCCTATCCGACCAATTAATGGATACGCCCTGAACCGCGAGCGGACTCATAGGTTTAACGAGTCTCCTAGCAAAGACGATGGCCTCGGTCTTGCCAGCATTCAAGGACAACTTCCATCTCGAGAAGAAGTCAACAATTGTCTGGATATATTCCTGTATTCTAGCACAGGCAGCCCAAATTTTGGTAGATCACGTGAGAAGTGCAGTATCGTCCGCATCCAGCGCTAAGGTGCAGTTGAATCTGGATGGAATATCGTTGATATATACAGGGTGTCCCAGAATTCCCTTTACGCCTGAAAATGAGGAGGAGCTGAGGTGATTTTAAACAATTTTTTCCTTTGCGAAAAAGTTGTCCGAGGCGTGGTTATTGAGTTATTAACAAAAATCCCCGCCCAATCAGAGCGCGAGTATACAAGGCGGGCAGGAGCGCGATAACCGCCTCGTGCGTTGCCGCGCCCGTATGTCGCGCTCGTGACGAGAGCATAGGATTAAAGAAATGTTGCATGCAAAAACGAACTAACAAATTGGTTAAATATCAGAAGAAAGAAAGGGATTAGTCGTTACTTATGTTCACTGAACAAATGTAACATGCTCAATGAAATAACAAACAACTTTACAAATTACAGGATAGGTAAAATTATGAAAAGTGTGAAAAGAATCAAAGTTGAACTTACTTCTTCGTTGGTCAGTGTACCTGCTCGTAGAAGAACGTCAATGGGTCAATGGGTCGACCTTCGGCACTCGAAGATAGGGCACATGGCTCGCAGCAGCTGATACTTGGCGTAAGTCAGTGACCTGCACCCGAAGGTTTTTTCCTTATCATCACGACCATTATCACTTTCCCACTGGCAAATTTTCACAAAACAAATATTGTCACTTTTACACTTTCCAAATTCACTGCCACTTTACATTTTACAAATCCACTGTCACATTGCACTTTGCAATTGAAAATCTGCACACACGTTTCCACTTTAATTCTTACCTCCGATCGGAATAATGTTCGCGGAACAATTCCACTGCGGCTCTTGGATTACAAGTCACTTACGCGTAAATAACGAACATATTAGAATATTCCGTGTTCGTTAAGGCACGCACCGTTCTGTTTAGTAACGCAAGGCGAAGCCTACTGATCGCTCGCTCGAAGATTTTCTTCCAGAAAATCTTTCCCCACTCGAGGGACAAGTTCGTTAGAGAAAATGTGTTTGTATTTTTCAACTAAACCCGACCTTCATTTCTTTGTCGTCCTTAAAAATTCTTCACGTGCAGAACACTCGAACCGATGACAAGAGACAGTTCTCAGACTTACACTTACCAGATGCCAAGACCGAATTGTCATACACATCCTGCTGAGTGGGGAAAAATTTCCTGGAAGAAAATCTTCGAGCGAGCGATCAGTTGGCTTCGCCTTGCGTTACTAAACAGAACGGTGCGTGCCTTAACGAACACGGAATATTTTAATATGTTCGTTATTTACGCGTAAATGAGTTAGAATCCGAGAGCGGCAGTGGAATTGTTCCGCGAACAGTATTCCGATCGGAGCTAAGAATTAAAATGAAAACGTGTATACAAATTTTCAATTGCAAAGTGCAATGTGACAGTGGATTTGTAAAATGAAAAGTGGCAGTGAATTTGGGAAGTGTAAAAGTGACAATTTTTGTTTTGTAAAAATTTGCCAGTGGGAAAGTGACAATGATCGTGATGATAAGGAAAAAATCGTCGGGTGCAGGTCATTGACTTACTCCAAACATCAGCTGCTGCGAGCCATGTGTCCTATCTTCGAATGCCGAAGGTCGACCCATTGACCCATTGACGATCTTCGACGAGCAGATGCACTGACCAACGAAGAAGTAAGTTCAACTCTGATTTTTTTCGCATTTTTCATAATTTTACCTATCCTGTAATTTGTAAATTTCTTAGTTATTTCATTCAGTATGTTACATTCGTTCAGTGAACGTAAGTAACGACTAATCCCTTTCTTTCTTCTGATATTTAACCAATTTGTTAGTTCGTTTTTGCATGCAACATTTCTTTAATCCTATGCTCTCGTCACGAGCGCGACACACGGGCATACGGGCGCGGCAACGCACGAGGCGGTTATCACGCTCCTGCCCGCCTTGTATACTCGCGCTCTGATTGGGCCGGGGATTTTTGTTAATAACTCAATAACCACGCCTCGGACAACTTTTTCGCAAAGGAAAAAGTTGTTTAAAATCACCTCAGCTCCTCCTCATTTTCGGGCGTAAAGGGAGTTCTGGGACACCCTGTATATTAAATAGAATTGGTCCTAATATGGAACTCTGAGGCACACTCGCCCATACGCCTCTGGTAGAGGAAGCAAACCCATCAGCTCTGACGTAGAAGGTCCTCTCAGATAGATAGTTATGGATCATTAAGATTGTTCTTTGATGGGAACCAAGACGATGAAGTTTATATACAAGAGCATGATGCCAAACAGAATTAAAGGCTTTAGCAAGGTCAAGCAACACCATCGCCGTTGACCTATTAGTATTTAGTGCGTTTGTGATCTGCTGAGCAATTCTGGTTATTTGATGAAGCGTAGAATGTGATCTGCGGAAGCCAAATTGTTGATCTATCAATATGCTATTACTTTGTAAGTGGTTGTTGATTTCGTAAGAGATCACTAACTCAAGAGTCTTGCGGAGTATAGAGAGCAGGCTGATGGGTCTGTGGCTGGGTCTTACCAGACTTGTGTATCGGCGAAACCTTAGCCACCTTCCATGCCTTAGGAAAATATGAATTTCGTAGACAATATCTGAAAATATAGTATATCTGGCAAATGATCTTATTTGATGCTCTCTTTAACATCAAGGCCGAGATCCCGTCCCTGCCAAGAGCCTTGATCTTTCCGACAGAGGAGTTTTAGCGTACCTTCCTGTGAGGATATTATATGTGGACCAGAAGATGGGATCTGTTTTTTTAAATGAATGCAACTTATCGTTTCAATCTTTATTTCTGAGATACGAGATCTGGCGTTTGATTTCTCTTGTGAGGTCATGTATGATCAAATTGTAGTAATAAGAAACCCCAATATTCTGGGCATGTTTCCTAATTCGCCTTCTTCTCCTAATAACTGTTTGAAGGTAAGAGTCCTTGTGTAAAAACCCGTGTTCAGTCTTAGAGGTGTCTATCTTAGTGGTGGCGGCACGCCTCGCCGCGTGCAGTTTGCACGTAAGACTCCGCATCTCATCATCGACTTCGCCGACCGATTCGAAGTCAATCGTAAGATTATAGTTAGAACTGAGCAACTTATATTTTTGCCAGTCAGTAGCCGTGTCAATACCTGGCTTAAGATCCAGGGTGTCTGGATACAGAACGACAGGGGTATGTTCTGAAGGACCAGGATCCAGTGTCTTGCACTTAACCGCTTCATCAAGTGATGAGAGAAAGATATCCAGTGTCGATGGGTTGACACCCGGCACGAATCTGGTGTGACAGTCAGGACAGACCACGTCGTAAGCGTTGTTCAACTGCTTGAACAAGATAGTCTCGCTTTTATTGGCCTTGGGATTATTCCAGGCACGGTGCTTTGCGTTAAAGTCACCGCCGAGTATGAAAGGGGACCCCACACCAGTTAGGGCATCTAGAATAGCCGGGGTAATGTTCACCGACGGGGGTACGTAAGCCACCCCGAGGTACATTTTAGGGTTGATCAGTTTAATGAAGCAGAATTCAATCCCACTAATCCTATTAGGGGCAATAGTGGAGTGTGCAATATTTCTGTTTATGAGAATGGCGATTCCGCCACCTTTACCTGAGTCTCTGTCCTGCCTGTACATGCAAAAACTCGGGATGCTGGCAACATCGTTTGCAGTCAAGAATAGTTCATTTCACATGCACATTTACGCACATGTGCCTTGGACAAAGTTCGCGGGACGAGCGGGAAGCCGTAAGTTTGAGGCTCCTGCCAACATACGGAAAAGGAATCTTCGGTTGGTATCACCAAAAATCCCTAAAACAGAGGACGCGGTACGAGCGTCTGCTTGCGCGAGCGCCCGCCAGGCGCTGCTGCGGAAGGCGCGAGAGGTCGAAACGCCGCAAAGTTAACGGCTTTCGGGGCCTCTGAGTTTGAATCGAACGCGAGCGCCAATACACTGTAGCGGTTTGATGTGGGAACGTTCGCTACCGCCTCCATTTTATCTGAACACGTGCTATTTTTAGCAACGGCTGGAACTGAATCTTTATCTGGAGATATTGAATTTCCAGGAGAAACCCTCCTAGCCATAATTTCTCCTAACTCAGATGCACTAATTTCAGTTTTTAAGTTCATTTCTTGTTTAACCTACTGGGCAACGTTAAACAGCTTAACAATTTTATCGCGATGCTGATATTTTCGCGAATTTTTGTCATACTACGGGGTATTGGTGGGCAATGGGCGATGGCTCGTTCCGTTTGGTGTCCGGGACTGGTCGTCCTGTCCTCAATGTTATCGTTATCTTGGGTTTTGTGTCAATGTGGCTCTGGTGCTAGGAAAATTTTTCCTCTTACAGGTCCGAGACGGCCTCCTCAGCTTGGTTGATGAATCGATAGAACCTTATCGTATGCAGGATTGTATTGATGCAAATTTGGAGGTTTTGCATTTTAATCCGTGTCCGAAGAGTCTTCTGATAAATATGCCCGTTTCAGCTTGTCCTCGTGTTTAGTTACTATTTTATTGGTGTCCGTTTGTAGAACGACGTTATGGTTGTTTGTCTTGTCTATTATTCTATATGGTCCGATGTAATGTGGATCGAATTTGTGTGTCCGAGGTTCCTTCTGTACGTAAACATACTATCTTATTTTGAATTCCTTGGGTCTGGAGCGGCGATCGTAGTAACGCTTGGAACGTTCTTTTGCTTGATTCAAATTTCCTGCTGCTATCTTTCTGATTTCTGCTAATCTTGAGGTTAATTCCCTGACGTAGGAGTCGTAGGTTTACAAGTCTTTGTCGTCGGAGAACGATGATGGTATCCGGGCTGGTCTTCCAAATATCAATTCGTATGGTGTATGTTTTGTTGCTTCGTGTACGGACGTGTTATAGGAGAACATCGCGAACGGGATCAGCAAATCCCAACCCTCATAAGTATTCAGGTAATGCTTCAGGTACTCCGTAAGGACGATGTGACTTCGTTCCAAGGATCCGTTGGCTTGCGGTCGATAACCTGAGGACGATAATTGTTTAATCTTGAATATTTCGGCCAGGTGCGTCATGACTTTTCCCAGGAAGCTTGTTCCCTTGTCGGTCAATATAGCACGGGGTGTTCCATAAATTGCGATGAAGTGCCTGGCAAAGGCGTCGGCTATAGTTGTGGCTCTAATATTCGGAATTGCAACTGCTAAACAATATTTCGTTAGATTGTCTTGCATTGTTAGAACGTATCTGTTGCCGCTGGGGGTTTCCGGTAGTGGTCCGACGGTGTCAAGTGCGATTTTATCGAACGGCTCTGCAGGTGTGTCTGTAATTAGCATTAGCTGGCGGGTTTCTAATCTTACCAGTTTTTGTTCCTGGCAGATCTTGCATTTTTTAATGTATTCTTGAATATCGTTTCTCATTCCTGGCCATGAATATCGTGGGAATAAACGTCGATAAGTTTTCGTTACTCCCTTGTGTCCTCCAGTTAGGCTATCGTGCGCCTCTTCAATTAGTTGCGCACGGTCCTTTTCTGGCGGGGTGATAAATAACGAATCGTTGTCCTTGGGGTGGTCCGTTTCATCCGATGATTCCTCGAAGATAGCGATGGAGTCGTGCGGTAGAAAGGGTTGGCTATTTTCCCCAGATGGTGTCGGCGACGGCGCTACCTGAGGTGTCGGTGGCGTCTGGTCACTTAGCACCGGTCTGAGCGGTGCAGGTATAACGGTATCAGGTGCGGGTGTTTCCAGGACCGTAATTTCTGTTGGCCTCAATGTGGAATTGGCATTGTCTTCTTCGAATGAAATCAGATCTCCTGCAATAGGTGGTCCGTCATTTACTGTGTATGATAGAATCGATTTATACAGGTTTGGCGAGTTGATCGGCGTTGATCGGGCTATTGGAATTAATTCCTCTTCCGGTTGTTCGTCTGGAAGATCCTTCTCGCGGTTGAGAGAAGGTAGCAATGATTTATTCTGCGGGGAATCACGTGTGTTACGGTCTCTGATGCTCCTCGTTGGTTTCTTCTTGGTGATGATTGTGTCGCGGGGAGGTGCCTCGCCTGAGCTGCTGCATTCAACGTACATGGGGTCCGCGCGATTTCTCCTTAACGATTTTACTCGTTGCCCTATTGTTGTAACCTCGGCTGATTTAAGTGGTGCGTTTGGCCTGTAGTCCTTATCTTCTCTTGGTATCAGGGGTAGACAGACCTGTGTCGGGTTTCGTGAAAGTGCATCGGCATTCTTATTAGTTTTTCCGGCTTTGTGAATTACTTTGTAATCATATTCCAATAATTTTAGTTTCCATTTAACTAATCTTGAAGTTGGATCTTTTACTGAATGAAGCCAAACCAGGGTAGCGACACTCAATGTATTATTTTAATAGCACGGCTTTCAGCGCCACTCAGCGAAATGTGCAGAAAGTAAAGGAAAAATGGCGGGAACAGGCAGAAATTTAAAAAGTTGTATCCCTATATTCTATACTTATGTTTTTATTAATTTTAAAATTTGTGAACAATAAATATGAAGAAATAAATTTATATCATATATTATTTATTTATACATTTGTACAATACAAACAATTACAACAAATTATTGTATACAAGATTTATATTTTATAATAAAGTAAAACTTACAATTCTGGTTACTTATATAACTATGTACATGTATAAAACGATGCAATAAAATATATAATAATAAACATAAATAACATAAAAAAATATTAGTAAACATGTATAAACGCTACGAATGCCTTCTCTTCTTATTCGCCTCAATCGCTTGTAATATTAATTTATTATTAGTTGTTTTATTATAA
>NW_017155082.1:31080-31778 GCF_001652005.2 Ceratina calcarata
GTTGAAGGGAATTGGCCTTCGTCAACAGGACTACCCTAATTCAATGGCAGAAGCAGGCCCAATATGTAAAAAGGCAGAAGATTTGATACCTTTATATAAAATCTTCATTGGAGAGAAAAAATCTCTACTTAAACTCGACCAAGTGGTAGATCTGAAAGCTCTTAATATCCTTTATCAAGAAAGTTCAGGTGATATAAGAGCAAGTGAGGTAAATGGTGATATGAAAGCCGCCCTTTTAAAAGCTGTACGACATTTTAAAGAAGTTACAGGATCTGCGACGAAAGTAAGTTTTAACATATACTTTTTTTCTCTCTACGATTGTGGGCCTGTCTAAAAAACTATTGCGAACTTCTATTTGCATTACAAATTTATTTTAAAGATTCTGCTCAAAAGAATGAATTAACTGATCCGTTTGGATTACATATGTATTCAAAGTTTATATAAGCTATCTTATTGACTAATATGAAATGATTCTTATAAAGTACATATTGAAACTTTATTTTATTTGTTTTATTTATCGAAATCCTTGGGCTACGTTATAATCTCATCTCAAGTCATTCCACATTCTTTTTACGAAATATAATCAATTCAAAAAGATATGGAATGTTATCGTTATTCGCACAAACGGAATAATATAGAAACGCTTGCACAATAATTAAAACTCAGAATTATTGAAATATTTATTTATTATGTTCAGT
>NW_017155082.1:32091-38818 GCF_001652005.2 Ceratina calcarata
ATAAATAATTTGTAATAATCTTGTAAGATCTGAATGTATTTGATTGTTCTGATAATAATTTCTGACCCTTATCGCTCCCGAGTCGGAGCTCGCGTCAACCGAGCGCTCTCATTGGTCGAGGTTTCTTGTTAATAACTCCTCAACCACGCCTCGGACAACTTTTTCGCTAAGGAAAATGTTGTTTAAAATCATGTCAGGAACCTCCCATTAAGATTCCTTACACTAGTTTTGGGACACCCTGTATACTTTACCTAACGAAACATAAAATTTCGGGAAAGAAATGAAATACAAACAACGGGGGAATTTATTGTACAATCTCGTAGAGGATAGGGAATAATAAAGGATAGAATAAATATTAAATTAAATTTATTGTTTATATCAAATTTATAAGTTTATAATAAATTTATTGTTTAAAAACAATGTTTTATTAAAACTATTAGTAATAAATATAGTTGTTTATGTATTTAATCTTCTCCCTCCCTTCGCGTCGTGGCCAGCGGCGTTGTGCCACGAATGACTGCGGCTGCGGATACTGCTGTTGTTGTTGCTGCTGTTGTTGTTGCAACAGTTGTTGCTGCTGCAGAAGTTGTTGCAGCAGTTGCTGTTGCTATTGCTGCTGCTGCAACAACAATTGGAGCACCCGCAGTCGTTCTCGACGTCTCTGCCGGTATTGCCGGCGTTGTTCTCTTCTGTTGTCCTGTAAATTATACAAATATGTGTATTAGACACTTAAATCTGCAAAGTTACACTTATGAACAGTACTTGGTAATAATGAATGTACTCACGGTATCGGGCGCCGACAATCCCGGCAGAGCTACATCTAAAATGTACTGATGCTGCGGTGGCGGTGTTCAGGGCGGAGTAGGGAAGCGAGGTGGTTCCATGCTGTTCATTTGTTCTGGAACAAATAAACATGATTAATTTTTAGCCTACTTGTATTTTTTTATCCTGAATGAACACGTGGAGCATATTTATTTTCTTATTATTTGTTAAGTATTTGTATAAAATGAAAGTATTAGAATGAAATAATCTGTAATCGCATGTTCGTTACGTGTCGACTTCGACACGTGCAATCGTTCTTTAAAAAGGACTTGCCGCTAATATATTAAATAAAACCACGTATTCTTTTTTGAAGTTTCTATCCTCCACGTGTCGTCTAACTGTTGTCGTAGTCCCGGAGGGTTACAGAAAATGTACTACTTTCCGATTAAAAATATTTTTATTCGTAGACTCAAAGAATTCGACTGCTCTCAGTGGTGTCTCGTAGGAATCTGGCTTTCGGGGGTGTTCGGTTTAGGGTAAGCGCGGAAAAATATGGTGGGGAGAAACATAGGGAGAGGAAAATGGCAAGAAAGAACAAGGAAGTGAGTTTTTCGGTTGGAGGGGCCTTGGGACCCAAGGATAAGCTGTTTTACGATAGAAAGGAGTTTGACGGAAAATGACCGTTGCAGGATTGGAATGGTTAACAGATGTTGAGGATAGAGTGCAGCGGAAAACTTAATGACAGGAAAAGAGAAAGTTTGGAAAGTATCTAACACTGTATATAAAAAAGCACGTGCCTTTTCCCTTGAACACGGGGAAAATATTTTAAATATTTTATAAAATAACACATTTATTTTATAGATTCACGTATACTGAGCGCGTTTTGTCGTGAATAATATTTTTCCCCGTGTTCATTGAAGGAGAAAGAAAGTAAGGACACTTCGACTTAACCATGTTATCAGCACCAAATGCAAGCGTCGACTGGCAAAACGGACTTCGAGCAATCGAGCCTCGAGCCTTGTTCCCGACGCTACATTGTTGCTTGATTGTTTAGAGTATAAGTGGGTACGTAGTGAGCCAGCGGCTCACCCTTCGTGATACGTAAGAAAGTGTACGAAAATGAAAGTGAAGTGTAGAAAAGCAAAATGTACGCTTTTATCAAAACGCATTTCTGTAAAACAGAAATTGCATAGGACGAGAATGTGTATAGGTGCAAAGAGTGAAGATGTACTAGATTTGTGCTGGACAGCAATATCAGGTACGTCGGAACAATTTTATGGGTGTGAAGGCAACGTAACGAATAAAGATATCAATTGTAATGTATCGGTTTCTCCTGTTTTATCCGTCGATGACAATTTTGAAAATAATGAATCGGTTAACATGGAACAGGACAGTAGAATAGAAAATATAAAAGACGCCTGTGTCGATGAAACGAATACAATGAATAACGATACATTGATGTTGAAATCAATATCCGATGGCACGTTTCCTGAAGCTTCCGTGAATGCTTATAATGTAGAATTAGAAAATGTATCGTCGGAATTGCAAAACGATATAGACGAAAATATCGTTTTGCAAGAAGATAGAAACATCGACGTTGGTCGCGTGCGTTCTGCCGAGATTAGTGGACGAAGCATCGTTCATGTTGGACATATTTTTGCAGAATTGCAAAGATTGTCTTCACACTGGAAAGCGATGGGCTGCACTATTACTGATCTCGTTATAACGCACACAAAACGTCACGGTCTGGAAACACAATATTTCGTTAAATGTCGGATGTGTAATTTCTGTGGAGATTTTTTAAGCGAACCGCCAGCTGACGTTAGATGTTACGACGAAGCCGTGATTAGATGTTAATAGAGGTGCCGTGTGCGGTACATTATTAATAGGGACTGGCCACAGGCAGTTACAGGAACTTTTATCTGCTGTAGATGTTCCTTACAGGAACAATAAAACATATGGTAAATATCACGCCGAAATGTCGGAAGCCTTCGATACCGCCGCCGCAGAAGAAATGCGAGCGGCTGGCGAGAAGGAGAAAAGATTAGCTATCGAAAGGGATGATTTCATAGATAATATTCCACATATACCAGTGATAACGGACGGTTCATGGATGAAGAGATCGTATCACAGTAGTGGTTACGATTCTTCATCTGGAACTGCCCTTATCATTGGATATCATACGCGTAAAATATTGTTTGGCAGCGTTAGAAATAAGTATTGTGTCGTTTGCGCACGGGAGAAAAAGTTAAATACCGCGAAGCAGCATGTTTGTTATAAGAACTGGAGCACCCAAAAGAGCTTCTTCATTATGGAAAGTGATATAATCCTTGAAGGCTTCCGATGTAGCTAGGAGGATCATGCATGGCTTGATATTTAGTAGATATATTGCCGATGGTGACAGTAATGTCCAAAAAAAATTGAGAGATTACCCACCGTACCCGAACGTAGTAATTAAAAAAATTGAATGTACTCATCATCTTCTACGTAATCTATGCAATAGAATATAAGAAGCGGGTCGTACTGGTGATCGAAATCTCTCAAAATTAAAAAAGGCGAAAATTCGAAGCGCTGTGAAAAAAGCTGCAACGTTTCTCCGCAATGAAAATGTTCCACTGCAGTACAAAATTGCTGGGGTGATTAAAGATTTGCAAAATGTAGCTAGCTACGTATTTGGTGAGCATCAAGATTGTGTCTCGCTGAAGTATTTTTGTGATGAAACGTCAAAAGAAGGCGAGGCAACTCTTGTCCCCCAATTATGAATGGCAGGATTTTATTCGAATGTAGAAAAGGCAATGAGACGCGTCATAGATAATGCCGAAAGTTTATTGTACGACTTTACCAGCAATTCTGCAGAAAGTAGTAATACAATCATTTGTAAATACATTGGCGGCAAACGTGTACATTTTGGAAAGAAAGGCTCTTACCAAACACGCGTAAAAGCACTAATTGTTCAGCATAAAACTCTGAAAGCCATGAGTAGTGCTTGTTACGCGATAGGTAAGAAACCACCAGTACGAACAATAAAATTTGAACAAAAAAATATTGTTCGTTGTGAAAAATATAGTAAACGCATGATAGCGGCGAAAGAATTAAGTGTCTGTCGATGACAATATGTTCGAACAGTTGAAATCTAATCATTATAAAACGCTGGAAAATCAGCAGGGGAAGCGAGACGTACTGGAATATGTTACGTGGGGTCAGCATGAAATCTCACTGTGGAATCACGTACGTCGAACGTTACTTACTGCTTCGAATTTTACAAAAATTTGTTGCAAGAGAGAAACGATCTCGTGCCAAAATCTTGTACGAAACATTCTCTATCCCACTGAATTAAGAAATGCCGCAGTTGCGTGGAGCAAAGAAAAAGAGATTTTGGGAATAGCTGTAAATGACAGCGGTTTATTCATTGACTGTGAATACCCATGTTTGAAGATTGAAAAGGTGCAGGGCTTAAGAGCATTGCTCGGCCTGCAATTATTAATTTAATCCGGGTTTCGAGAATTCGACTATGAATTCTCGGAAATATATACGAAATTCTAAGTAATACAGGCGGTTCCCGAACATAAGAAATGGAATAACACTTCTTATGCTCGACGCCGCGATGTAAACATCGCTCCGCTCGGTAAACGTTGGCCTCCGCGTAACGTGATTTTTCAAATATGAGTTATCGACGAAAGGTGTTTCTCTTTCTGAAACACCTTAATTAGAAAGAGGTGCAATATACTCGATTTCTACGCCGCATCGCGGCGAAATAGCTTTCTTGGAAAGGAGACGCGGAGGCCCTCGTCATTCTGTTCTCGATATTCAAGACGCTCGGTTATAGATCAGTTCGACTAGAACGATTATCGTTCGACCGATACGAATCTATTACGAGTGCATCTTAATTCGTAATTTTAGAAATTCAGAGTTACCTCCGAATAGGAATAATCACGCATTTAACTTGAATTCCCATTCGCGTAATTCATATTCAATTACGAATTGCACAGGACGGAAAGATCATCTTCCGTTGCTGACGTTCGCGCTGATTATCAGTGGCGAAACAAGGGCACGTCCAGCTTATACGTGTCCGAGTCTCGGACGTTCCCCTGACCCTTATAGCTCTTATACGTAGCTGGTCGCCGGTTGTATAATCCCGGTAGGGTTCTTCAGGACATAGTCCGGGGTATTTCTGAATCGGGCCTGATCATAGTTTGGCGGTCAGATAGTCCTCCCGGTCAGAAGCTCCTCGACGAAGTCGGAAGTATTCTGTAAAGGGGACTGATCATAGTTTGGCGGTCAGTTGTAGTCCGGCCTTACAACCCGGGCTTCCTCACGCAGAGTGGCTAGCTGCGTGAGCACCTTGCAGAAGACGATCGCAGACTCTGTTTCGGCGCACCGAACCAGTGCAACATTAAGTCCTCCTCACTTGAATTAATCGTGAGTTGAGTTGACCCCGAGACGAGAAATTATTCTCGTCTCTCTCATACAGTCCACTTTCGAAGATCGACACGCCACCAAATTTCATTTGTCGTTGTTGCCTTTCTGTTTACAGGTCTCGCCGCCGAGGACGAGGACNATAATGTATGAACAGTTTTTGTATAATTTACTGTCAATTGATTCTAATTCAGAAATGTACTATCAACAATGCTACCATAAATAAATGCGAATAGCAAAGCAATGTCTGTTTCACGTTTTCAGACCTTTACATCTTGATCAATCATTCATCTTCCCAGATTTCCCAAATTTATCTGATATTACTACAATTAGCTTGGATCATAAGGTACGTGTTGCTGCATCACTAGACATGGGATGGTTTACGAGAAGTACAGGAAGATCATACAATAGTTTGTCAGGCACAGCTTCGCTCATTGGTTTATTTTCCAAAAAAGTTATATCTTATGTAACCATGAATAGAAAATGTAAGAAGTGTGAAAAAGGACATGATTTGAAAAATCATGATTGTCGTCGTAGTTTTACTGGCACAGCGAAAGCCATGGAGCCTTATGCAGCAGTACAGCTCACTAAGGATAATAAGATTCTTATGGACTGCAACATTGACATTGGCATAGTTGTCGCAGACAATGATAGCAGCTCTATTGCTGCTCTAAGGAACGCACATAATTTTGAGATTGTTAAGCACGCAGACAAGAATCATACCAGTAAAGGTGTTGCTAATACTTTGTACAAGTTACAGAAAAATTATAAAGAACTGACAAATACAACAATTCAGTACTTGCAAAAGTGTTTCAACTACTGCATATCGCAGAATGCTGGTTCTAGTAATTGTGGATCATCGTGCTCGTATTTACAGAATCCAAATGTACATAAACATGTAAATATAGGTGATGGACTCACAGATCAAAATTTATTTGATAAATTAATAAGTACGTTTGATGATCTGGCAGCTAACGCTCACACATACTCAGCAGGAGCATCAAGCAATCCCAATGAGAGCCTTAATAGCATGATTTAGTAAAGCACCAAAATCAAGGATGTATGGTATGTCTGCATCAAGTGACATACGAGTTGCTTGTGCAATTAATAAAAAAAACGATGGGGAAATATTTGTTACAAACTTAGCTGCTAAATTAAATCTATCACCTGGTAAAAATACTCACAAATATGTTACTACCGCAGACAACAAAAGTAGAAGGAGATATGAAAAATCAAAAACTATTGGTTTCAAAAGAAGACGTTTGTTTTTAAAACAACAGAAAAATGAACTAAAAAAGAGGAAAGAACTTCTAGAGGGAATATGTTATGAAACAGATTCACAACTTTTAAAAACAGGTTTACAGTTTCTACCATTTGCAAATATTGAAGATCCAGAACCGATAATTGTTTTGTTTGACCTTGAAACTGGGGGTTTTAAAATGACTGACGACATTTTGCAAATAGCTGCCAAATATGGAGACATGGAATTTGATGTTTACGTTGAACCAACACAAAAAATCAATGAACAAGCTAGTGCTGTAAATGGTCT
>NW_017155082.1:41204-41871 GCF_001652005.2 Ceratina calcarata
ATTAATTTTATAGGGGGTCCGGAATGTTTTTGAATAAAATATAATATCGAGTGATATTTTGGATGTCATACCCAATTCATTAATTTTCTACAAAAAAATTTTATCAAAAAATTAATTACAAAAATATTGACATGCGCAGAAACGACATTACTTTCTGGTCCACTTAACAATACAACAATGTTAATTTGGAAAACATAATTGAATTTAATGTTTTTATCGATACATGAAAGGAATGTATTGCAAATTAGATCGCAATTTGAACTGAGCTAGCGATTGCGTCGCAAAGTACTATTCGCAATCATATATCGTGCACTACATTACTTTCGTGTACTTACATATGTACGTATAGTAAATAAGCGGAATGAAACAAAAATTGTATGAATACATGATATAAGTATGATACAAAGAGAATATGCATAGAAACGTTTATAACGATGGATAATAACTGTCTATTGTTTTTTTAACGTTTCATGCACCTCTTCTAATCGATCGAAATTAAAGAGACAAATACAAATAAAACAATTTGTGTTTCCCGTTAAGGTGGGATTTCCCCGTAGCGTCAGACGTGCGCGTCTGGATGTAAGCGTCAAACGTCTAGCGTGAGCGTTCACATTCAACTTTCGCAGCTGAACGTCGCGTCAACGCACACAAACACATACTTTTAATT
>NW_017155082.1:42125-46352 GCF_001652005.2 Ceratina calcarata
GGCGGTGACAGCGTTTTCGGGTATAAAATCGGTATCCCGAGCCGATCGGGCTTCACTTCGTTTTTCTGAGTCAGAACGACAGGGTGTTTTGTTTTGAGCGAGCTGTGACCATTTCTTGTTAAAAAGTTTTTAATAAATTCGTAAGAGTTTAAATCGACGTGTTTCGTGATTTCATTGAAATCGACCACGGTTCTGCTAGAGGTACTTGCCTCACCTCTTCGGAGTGAACATTTTTGGTGCCGAAACCCGGGACTTTCCGGTTCATTGCGCGAGTGGTCTAGTGTCCGTGAAAAGGGAAATCGTTTTTGAATACGATGGTGAAAAGGGCTTCTCGAGGAAGGAATGCTCCAACATGGTCGAGTACCGCCGGTGCGCGTGGAGGCAACGGCGATTGTGGCAGAGACCGCTGCAGAGGATGGACCACGGCAGTCAGGACGTCAGCGCGCGTCGTTGGGAAGAGCGTGGAAAACGGCTTCCACAATCCAGAGAGGGGAGACAGATGAAGATCTGTTGGAGGCAGCCATTGCAAGGACTGAGGACCCCGCGGAGGGTCAACGATCTCACAGCAGGAGAAACGCGACAGCAACCGCGACCAACGCGGAGGCGACGATCGACGATTCACCTCCGCAACCCTTGGGTCGGTTACGTGCGCGAGCTGGAACCGCACGCGGGAGACCCCCCTCTACGGTGTCAGGAAATCGAGGGCGAAAGTCGACGACATCACGGCGAGGACGTGCGACGGCTGGCAGGAAGCGCGGAGCAAGTCCTATCTTAGAAGCGGAGGAATTGCAGCATGGATATATGTGGGGAAGTCGAGATCCGCCTTCGACGGAAGACAGTATTGAGGAAAGTATTGCGTCGATTCCACCCCGACGACGCGTTCGTTTCGACACGTTGGGCGAGGGTGGTGATAGTGATGGCCAGGAGCCCGATGGGCACCCGAGCCTATTTGACTTTACCCCCAGGAGCAGACCAACAATAGGGGCACGAGGACGTGTGTATTCCGACGAGGACATCGCGGAAGCGTTTCGGGCCGGTTTGGCTCACGGGCGACTACAGGCAGCAGGGTCGACGGCGCGGGAGCAGTTGTCCTCAGATGGAGCGGCAGCACAAGGGCGTGCTTCGCCAATCCAGCCAACGACGACACCAGGTCGTATGATGCCGCCTCGGACGACCACGACGCCGCGAGGTCGAGCGCCGCCGAACCACAGCACAGCGGCTGCACGAGTGGGCATGGAGCCTTCTGTAGACGTGCAGGAGCACACCTTGACGACATCATCAACAGCGGAGCGGCCGGGTGATCGGAGATCCTCGCCGATGGTGCTGTCAACGGAACCATCAACGTCGACAGCGCGAATACGCGCGCCGCCTCCCACAGCGACTGCCCCAGCAGAGGACGTCGCAGCCCACATCGAGGACCAGCGGACATCGTCGTCAGTGCGTCGCGGAGAGAGTGATTCGAGGTATGCGCCATTGGCTAGACGCGGTCGTTTAGACGAAAGCGAGATTCGCGAGGATTTAGATGCGGAACGTTCTCATGTGTTAGAAGATTTTAATAGACGCGATAATTTTGATGCTTGCGCTAGGCGCGATGATTGTGACGCTTTCGCTCGGCGCGAAAGTCGTGCGGATCCAAATTACGGATCATCATCTGGTGACGCCGATCACTCTATGTACGAGCGAGACCGAACCGGTGAGAGTGCCGAAGATAGGTTAGCGAGAGCCATCGAAAGAACGTAAGATACGGCATCGCGTTCTAATTTATTAAACGGCGAGTCATGCCTAGTGAATAGGATGACATCGGCTAAGCGCTTGCCAGTCTTTTCGGGGGTCTCCCTCGATTGGATACGTTTTAAGCAGGCGTTTAAAAGTAGTACTCGGCTAGGAGATTATTCGGACGCATTGAAAGGTGAAGCGCGAGCCTTATTCATTGGGGGAGATAGCGCTGAAGAAATAATGAGAACTTTGGAAATGATGTTTGGCAATGCCAAATTAATCTTAGCTAGAATTCTGCGCGAGATCAGTGAATTACCAAGAATAGAGTCTCACCGCATTAGCTTAGTCGAATTCGCTACAAGGTTGAGGGCCGCGGTCAGGGCTATAAAGTCCTTAAGCGGTAATTCGGGTTATTTAAACAGTCCGGAATTGGCAAACAAACTAATAGACAAGTTTCCGAGCGCGACGTATCATAGTTATGTTACCTACTCTCATTACGCGGGGGAAGACATATCGGATTTGGAAAAGATCGCGGATTTCGTATATAAGGAGGCGGTCATGACGTTAAAACCGGGAATCATTCAATACGAACCGCGCGTTTCATCCGCACATTCAAAGAACACAGGGCAAAATCATCGTCCCAGAGGTAGAGGTGTTTTCACCACTAGCGACGTAGGAAACCGAGGGGACGAAGAGATTATTCGAAGAGATCAGGCCGCGAGATGTGCTTACTGTGACCGCACGCACACAATCGAAAGGTGCTCACAGTTTGCGAAACTGTCAGTAAATAAACGATGGCAGACTATACGAAACAAGGGACGATGTTACAATTGTTTAGCGGCAGGACATATGCAGACCGCGTGTAGGAAACCCGCGTGCGAAAAGTGTGGTCGCCGCCACCATCTGTTATTACATACGGTAGCGAAAAATACGGAAGATTCAAAGGCTGGGACGCAGTCAGCGGCTCGATCACATCCATGACTAGGCGCGAGTGCGTTTTTGAAATATGTTCGCATAATTGCAGAGGGCACGCATGGTTCGAAGGAGATTTACGCGTTATTGGACGAAGGCGCGACGGTTACATTAGTAAATTGTGGAGTGATAGAAGAGATAGGAGCCGAGGTTTCGCGAGTTGAAAAAGTATTAAGAGGGGTGGGCGGAGTCTCCGCGGTCACATTTTGCACTAAGAAGGTCAATCTATTAATTAAGGGTAACGGCATGTCCTTTAGTTTAAGTAACGTTTTGGTCGTGGACGATTTAGCGCTACCGGCTCAGTGTGTGAGCCAAGAAATTGTTAAATTCTGTAAGCAGAAAACGGGGATTGAAACCGAGGCTTATGAAGCCACTCCAGATATGATTATCGGTCAGGACAATTGCCGTTTAATTATCACAAGGGAATTCAGGGAATTAGAAAGAAGGACTTTATTCGTTCCGCGTTGTTTGTTGGGTTGGTCAGTACACGGAGGTTTAAGCGCACGTAGGGGGGAATGTATCGCCGCGATTGATCGGATAGATTCACCGCTCAGTGTTGAACAAGAATTAGATAAATCGATGAAGTTATATTTCGATATCGAGGCGATAGGCGTTAGTACGCATATAAGAGCAAAAAGAGAGAATAGGCGCGCAAATTTTAGATGCCACAAGCCGGCATACGGGCAAAGAGTGGCAGGTCGGTCTGCCCTGGAAAGACGATAAAATCGCGTTTTCGGATGGTAGAACAACGGCGTTACAACGTTTGACATCGCTGCAGAAAAAGTTGGACCGTGACGAGACATATGCACAAATGTACTATCGCGAAATGAACAGAATGTTTGAAAAAGAATACGCTCGGAAAGCTACAGCCGTACCATTGGGGCAGAGAGTTCGGTATTTGCCGCACTTCGGGGTGCATAATGTTAATAAACCAAACAAGGTACGCGTGGTTAAAAACGCAGCGACGAAAGAAAATGGCGTGTGTTTTAATGATCTTGTGCTAACTGGTCCGGATTTGTTAAAGTCACTTCCAGGAGTTATTATGAGATTTAGACAGTTTGCTTACGCGATAAAGGGAGATATTCGCGATATGTTCTTAAAAATTAAGATACGTGAAGAGGACCAAGACGCTCAGAGATTTTTATGGCGCGGAGCTGATAGAGTAGGAAAGCCGGTCGAATATCTGATGACCTCAATGCTGTTCGGAGCAAGGTCATCTCCGTGTACCGCGATTTACATTAAGAACAAAAATGCAGCCCGATATCTTTCAGTCTTTCCGGAGGTGGCCACTAGTTTAATCGAAAATTGTTACATAGACGATTTTCTCGATAGTTGCGAGTCCATTGAATCGGCGACGAATCGAATACAACAGGCAATAGCAATAAACCAATTTGCGAATTGGGAAATGCACGGGTGGTGCAGCAATGCACCGGAGGTCTTAAGCGGTTTAAACATAGCAAACGATTCGTCTAAGTTAGTAAAATCGGAAATTAATCAAGTGACTAACGAAAAGGTCTTGGGTTTAAAGTGGCTCAACAC
>NW_017155082.1:47555-48174 GCF_001652005.2 Ceratina calcarata
AAAGACAACCGTACAACTATTTTAATAACATTTTCTTGATCAATCTTGACCGCGACCAGCTGCTCCGTTTTTGATTTTGTAAAATGCGAAAAAATTGTTTAGGATACGATTTATTTAAAACTACATATGTTTACTTACCTGTAGACATTATTTATCTTGCTTATCGTGCGGATAAAAGGATGTTTTTATACAATTGACAGATTTTGCCTCTTTTCATGAAATATATTATAATATTTAACGTGTTACGTAATTGGAAATGGATTAAAAAATGAAACGCATTTTAAATAACTTTTTATTTTTCTTTCATTTGAACGGCTTGGAAGGAAGTGCATACGCAATGGAAAGAGGCAATTAGAGTTAAGCAGAACCCAATGCTCCTTAGAAAATTTGGTGTCCAATTAGAAAAAGCGGACACTGACCGTGTACAAGATTTATTACCGAGGCTTTTTCGAAATAAACAGCACATTTGGGTTAAGAACGCGGTGTATTGAGTACAGTGTCCCTCAACAGGAGATTGATTCCTATGACAAATATATTATTAAACTATCTAAAAAAACTATATAAAATCTAACAGACCGAACATCTTGTTTGTAAGAAAGAGCAAAAAACTAAAGAAATA
>NW_017155083.1:0-251 GCF_001652005.2 Ceratina calcarata
ATCCAATATATAAATGCATCTATCAACTGACGATTTTTTAAAACCTTTTTCTATAGGCGCTTGTTCGAAAGCCTCAAACCAGCATTTTGCTGCTTGTTTGAGCCCATATAATGCTTTATTTAATTTACAGACTTCGTTGCTACTTTTAATTCCTTCAGGAAATCTCATGTAAATTTCTTCCCTTAAGGTGCCGTTTAGAAATGCTTTCTTATCCATATGATGTACTAACAAGTCAAATTGATTTGCAAATG
>NW_017155084.1:0-251 GCF_001652005.2 Ceratina calcarata
ACATAATATCAACATGTACAAAATCTTTCATATATTCCTGTTTATTACAAAATTATTTTTCTTTGGTTGTGTAAGGCAACCAATTATAAAATTCTGTTACATTTATTAGAAAAAGTATAAAGATCTTTTAATTTCGGACGGATATTTCTTTATACAATTTTATCAGTCTTTCTTTTAGAACACAGACGTTCTAAATTTTCAAGGCATAAAACTCATTGTACATTATTGACAGTTAAGATGATACATGATTA
>NW_017155085.1:0-251 GCF_001652005.2 Ceratina calcarata
CCGAACCGTTTTTTTTTTTTTTTAATAATTGTCTATTTTTGTCACATGTACAGTAACATAAAATGGCAAATAAACAAATAAACCATACATAATTATAAACTTAAATTTAGAATGGCCTTGCAGCACTCGCTAAATCGCTCTTAATTCTTATTTGGTAAACACATAAAGTTACTAACTTAATACATTTTGCCTATATCTCATTTCGGTTAAAACATTCTAGAAAAGCGTGACAGTACAAAAACTAGAAACTC
>NW_017155086.1:0-251 GCF_001652005.2 Ceratina calcarata
CAATTCAGCGCGTGCCCCTTTACAAATACTTTCGCTCCGGAGGTCGTATGAAATACCGATGTTGTTTTCTTCGCGGTTAGCGCGATCCGTACCCTCGAAGAAAAGACTCATTTCGAAGGTCGCGCAAAATAACTAAATTCCGCGAATCGAATTTATTTCAATTAATTTTTCGATTTTTAGACATTAACAGTGATTATTTTTTAACAGTATGAGAGGTGTAAAGACTACGATTAAACTGATTGTCTTAAATG
>NW_017155087.1:0-251 GCF_001652005.2 Ceratina calcarata
TTAAGAAAGAACGGCATAATTTTATGTTTTATAGGTGGAAAGAAAGATTGCTTTTTACACCATCTTCCTTACACTCAACAATATCAGCATTTATTCCACATATCGATGCTTGGTACAATCGTGATCACGGAAAAATAACCTACCATCTTTCACAAGTTATTACTGGTCACGGCTGTGTCGGAAAATAACTCCATCAAATTAAAAAAGAACCAACTCCAATATGCCATCATCGTAACGACCCATCTGATTGC
>NW_017155088.1:0-251 GCF_001652005.2 Ceratina calcarata
CCCCCTGACGGGCCTCAAACTTGCCTTCGGGCCGCTACCGCGCCCCTTGATAATCTCAACGCGCCTTCTTCGCAACGCTCGTTTCTTCTTGACGACTAGCATTGCGCGTCACTTTCTGCACATACGCACGCACACATTCATACGTACCTCACACATACGACACTCATACATGTACATGATCTAAAGGCGCAAATATCATTTTTTGACACTCCGGGCGCGAAATTCGGTTTCTCGTGCATGTTTAGCGGGCG
>NW_017155089.1:0-251 GCF_001652005.2 Ceratina calcarata
TAAGTAGTACGTTTGCTCATGCCTGGTTTATAGTAAATAAAAGTGAAGGTCTTAATACATGGTCACTAGTAAAAATTAAAAACTTCCTGTAGTTTTAATTTACAACATATACAAAGTTTCATAAGAACCACTATAAGAATTGAGCAATAAACGAAACCTTCTACCACTTCAAAAAAAATTAAACACTTCGGTTAAATATTAAAACAAGTTCCACCATTTACTCAAATGTAAATATTGCACTTGAGTCAGTC
>NW_017155090.1:0-251 GCF_001652005.2 Ceratina calcarata
ATAAAAATTACAGTTCCGGCGTGGATCAAACTGAGCTATGAATTATCTTTAGTTAAAAAGGATTAGATAAAAACGATGGCACAGAATTATGTGTTAGAAAGAAAAAAAACTTCATATTTTTCATATTTAGAATATGTTATAAATTTTTAAACAGGAATTCAATTCTGTATGTTTATTCAATTCTGCTTATTTAGCTTACATAATACATTCTTACTCCTCGAAAGATGAGCTCTTCTCGAATTTAACATTCA
>NW_017155091.1:0-251 GCF_001652005.2 Ceratina calcarata
CATAAAAATCCATAGTCTAATTATAACTATATCTGTACAGGATGTCCCACGTAACACTTTTAATGATTTTTCAAATACTTGCCATAATCTCACGAAAAAATATTTTCAACAAAAGTTGATTAGTTCTCGATTGGCTATACATTGTAAGAAAAAAAGTTGGAAATAAACAGTTTTTCTTACTATTATCAAGATCATCTTCATTTTTTTAAATGGTACTTTGTATTTTTGACTTAACAGTATTATAGCCCCTA
>NW_017155092.1:0-251 GCF_001652005.2 Ceratina calcarata
ATGTACTGAGACATGCATGGCTTAATCTTTGAGACAAGCATATGACTACTGGCAGAATCAACCAGGGAGTTGAGCGAAGAGAGAGAACGGTGTTCTCATTACTCTCGACACAACTCTCGTTCGATTATATAACATAGTTTCGTCGTCGTCGGCTCCACGGACGTTGAAGAGACCGATCGACGTGTTTTTCCATTTAACAACACACACACGTTCGTATCACGGCACGCTCACGGCGTGTCGTCGAACGATAC
>NW_017155093.1:0-1624 GCF_001652005.2 Ceratina calcarata
TAGTTCGTTCCACCGGATTGCATTGTGGAGTATAGGGCGGCGTTCGTTTGTGTCGTATCCCCCATTCGTCCAGGGCTCCGGTGAACTCCTTGCTGATGAATTGTCAGCCGTTATCAGAAATGACCGTCTCGGGGCATCCGTGTCATAGGATGATCATTTCGCGTAGCGCTTGTGCGACGGCCGTGGCGGTGGCCTGTCGAAGTGGCCTTGCCTCGGTCCATTTCGTGAACTTATCCTGCATTACGAGAAGCGTCGTATAGCCGTTGCTAGACCTGGGCAGTGGTCCTACCAGGTCTACGCTGACAATCTGCCATGGTTCCTCTGCTACGTGCATGCGTAGCCGACCTGGTGATTGTTGTTGGGACGCCTTATATTGTTAGCATACCGGATACGCCCGCACGTAGTTGGCGGTCTGGCGGAACATTCTGGGCCAGTAGTACCGTTGCGCCATTCTGGCGATGGTCTTTGCGATCCCACAGTGCCCGGCCGTCGGCGCGTCGTGGTTCTCGGCCAGGACCTGTGTTCGCTCTTCGGTGGGGATACATAGCTTCCAGTCCTCCTCCTCCCCTCGCGGAGGTACGTCGTGAACTCCTGGCTGATGAACTGGCGCCCGTTGTCCGAGATGACCGTCTGAGGGCACCCGTGGCGTAATACCACCTGGTCACGTAGTCCCCGTGTTACCGCGGTAGCGGGAGCTTGGCGGAGAGGGACTGCCTCCGTCCATTTCGTGAACTTGTCTTGCAGAACTAGGAGCGTGGTATGTCCCTGGCCTAATCGTGGCAATGGCCCAACCAAGTCGACGCTGACTGTTTGCCATGGCTCCTCGGCCACGTGTGTACGGAGCTTTCCGGCCGTTTTCTGCTGTGATACCTTATAGGTTTGGCATACAGGGCAGGCTCGGACATAGTCTGTGGTCTGTCGAAAGTTGCAACCAGCCGTGAGTTCGGCATTGCCGTGCCGTTGAAGCGTCCACATAGGATGACGCGGCACCGGTGTCCAGTAGGGCGGCGATGGCGATATTTCTCACGTAGACCATGATTCTTACGCGGCCGCCTGGGAGTCGTTGGGCCGGGTGGCGCTGCTCGACGCTCCGGCCAGCTGTTCGTTTCCCGGTCGATCACACGGACAGGTTCGGTCGGTTACACCGTCGATGCCGCAGTAGGAAAAGAAGGTTTTGGCCGGGGCGGTACAACCACGGCGAGTGTGTCCGGGTTGCTTACACCGCCAGCATGAGTTCTCCCTGCTGAATGGTGCGTCTGCTATGGCGGCCACGGTACGTCTATTCGACCTATCTCCGGTGGCGGATCCTCGCTGTCAATGGACCATCGTTGTTGCCACATTTCAACGCGCTCGCCGGCGCGGATGAGGTCGTCGAGGGTCCGGATATTGCTATGCTCGATCCGGAGCTGGAAGTCGGCACGCATGTTAAGGAGTGCCCGATCGAAGACTTGCTCCGGAGTTGCCCCGCCCAGCTGTCGGAACATGGTTTGGAAAGATGTGACGTAGTCGCGGATGGTCTCTCTGGCTTTCTGGCGACGGTGCGTGATGGCGTCATGGAGCAGTGCTCTCGCGAACGGCGGCTCATAGGCATTGCGTAGATACGTGATGAATGCCTCCCAGGTTG
>NW_017155093.1:2711-3133 GCF_001652005.2 Ceratina calcarata
TTTTTATTGCACATTCACAATGTGACCTACTATAAGTAGGCGCATTTCCGAAGGTCGCATGTCAAAATATTTATTGATGCACTCATTGCATTTCGCAACTGGGTATAGGGCGAAAATTCTATTTCCACATAGCATACAGTTCTTAAAATTTATAAAACGTATGCGTCTCACTAGTAGGTGTAGCCGTGAGATGGTGCATTCCTCATGAGCGTTCATTGTTAGGTCCTCAAAACAGTTGCCGCATATTCTCCGACGCTACATGTCGGTTCTGACTGTATATAGCATATCGCAGTCTGATTTCATACACGATAATTGTAGAAGAGCGTCGTATGTCTCAGGATAAGCGTCCGGCAATACACCATCCCACGGTGCCCTGCGTGCGTCCAACCGATCATCCGCCCCTGATCGGAAGAGGAGGCTAT
>NW_017155094.1:0-251 GCF_001652005.2 Ceratina calcarata
TAAATGTTTCAATAATGTGTCAAATATTCAATATAGGCTGGACACGCATTCAGATTAAACACTCACAAAGGCAATCCTCGCATAGCCACGCTTCCGACGCCATTAGACACGTTTCGTCGCATTTGGCAACACCCGCGTTATACATCGCGCGCAGATCGTATTTTGTTTAATCTTATCCAATAGAAAACACGTTTAGGGCAAGTAGAAATAGAAGGGGACAAGATTTAAAAAAATTATAGAATTGACATGAA
>NW_017155095.1:0-251 GCF_001652005.2 Ceratina calcarata
TGTGAATGATGATGAATGAATGGTGTATGATTTGTATGAATGAAGAATGGGCCGACAGGTATGGTGTCGGGGCTGGGAGTGCTCCATGTCCGCGTGATTGTTCCCATCATGCGACCTCTGGAGCTGATGTGAGTATTCTGCCGAGGCTCTTGATGTCATGCCTGCCAGGAGGCGACTACCTCGATGTCCGTGGCCGGGAAGTGGAAACTGAGTGGGGATGTCGGAGTCCCCACCGCACCGGACGAGTTCCC
>NW_017155096.1:0-251 GCF_001652005.2 Ceratina calcarata
TATATTGTTTATATAAGTACATTCCTATCACAAATTTTTGCCAGTGAATTCTGCAAATTCTTAACCCTAAAAAATGAAAAATTTGTCTTTAATAATCAATCATTATTCTCAATGACTGTCATTATGAAATCTGTCATTGTATTATAATTACACTGTGGGTTTTATGGATTCACAGAAAAATGTATAGAGATTACAAAAAAATCATTCAATATTCGAAAACACAAAATGACAATTTCTATTCACTGGCTTAA
>NW_017155097.1:0-251 GCF_001652005.2 Ceratina calcarata
TTTTTTTGTCAGGTCTGGAAGGCTGAAGCCGATGACTTGACAGGACACCAAGGGACGACACGATTGGTGGCTGTCAAAACCGTCAAGGAAGGTGCTTCCGATCGAGAGAAGGAGGATCTTGTTAGGGAACTGGAGATCATGCAACAGCTTGGCAGTCATCCAAACGTTGTCACGCTCCTAGGCTGCTGCACAGAGCAAGGCAAGTTCCATTTCTTACACAAAATATACATGCTGTTTCAAAAAACAAAAAC
>NW_017155098.1:0-251 GCF_001652005.2 Ceratina calcarata
ATGGCTCCACCCCATTTCAAGGCCTAACACTAGTTCTGGGACACCCTGTATACGTGAAAAGAAAAAAATGAAGGTAAGAGAGCAGGAACCACATATTTTCAGAGATTATAATGTCTCTTTGCAAACATATATTGGATAAAGGGCATACTGTCAGCACAGACAATTGGTACACGAGTGTTGATCTGGCAGAAAAATTAGAATACACATTTAGTGGGTATCCTACGGAAAAATCGACACGAAAATTCAGTAGA
>NW_017155099.1:0-251 GCF_001652005.2 Ceratina calcarata
TGCAAGGTAAAAATAAAAGTTACTTACCGCTGGCGTTCAACTCTTTTCCAATTTCTTCCCACACTATTTTTATAATTATTGTTTGAATATTTTTGTAACGTAGGGTTGTACAGTTCTTTATTATTTCGAACTAGCTCGATTAACAGTTCGTCATTTAACTTATTCGTCGTCATCTTCAACTTTCATTTCGCAATGAACTCACTCGTACGGAAACTGACAAACGAATGACTTCCCGAGTACATTTTTTTCGC
>NW_017155100.1:0-251 GCF_001652005.2 Ceratina calcarata
AATGCGTTTTTCTAAGGTACATAAACTTTTGGGATTGACTATATAGCCAATACATTCTTAATTTGCTCCGTTACCGAAACGATTCGCGAATGGAGGCCGACACAGCGCATTCTTTCAACTTTTCTCGAATCTGTCGAGTTCAGCCACCGACTGAGCCGTGTTTTCTTTATTTCGCGTTCATGCGGCCCTCTCGACTCGCCGGAAGCAGTTCCTATACGCGTGTGCACGTATGTACACTCTCTCTCATAATC
>NW_017155101.1:0-251 GCF_001652005.2 Ceratina calcarata
AACTTTTAGTAGAGTATATCAAGAGAGGTTGGCCAAATGAGAAGTCAAAATTAATAGATATTCTAAAACCGTATCACAGTTTCCGCGAGGAATTAAGTATAATAGACGGGTTAATATTTAAAGCCCAGAGGCTTGTTGTACCAAAGAAGTTCAGAAAGCAACTGTTGGAGAAAATACATTATGCTCATCTAGGGAAAGAAAAATGTAAGATTCGTGCTCGTGAGATTCTGTATTGGCCTAATATGAATAAA
>NW_017155102.1:0-251 GCF_001652005.2 Ceratina calcarata
ATCTTATTTTGCCGGATGCAGGTGCGCTTATCGTTATACGCTAGATTATTTTGTCCTCAAGATTTTAATTCAATACTTTAATTGAATAATCGTTCTCTTGGCAACTATTCCCTTCTATATTAGCATACGCATTTATAACTAAATATGTGTATGTAAATGTATATTCATTAGATACATATGTATGTAACCTGTATTAATAAATGAATATTTATAGATATATGAATAAAAGTAATATTGTATCTGAATTAAGG
>NW_017155103.1:0-251 GCF_001652005.2 Ceratina calcarata
CAATCGAGGCAGCCGCGTTTGGCCTGACTTTTCCCGAGGTTCCGAATAGTGCAAGAGGTTAATAAACACCAATCAATGTTATGAGATGTTTGCACGCATATTGTTAATAATTCTCAATATTCGTTACGAGAATGCCTATACAGGGTGTAAACCTACAGGTGGGCAGTATTTTAAGGACGTGTTCTATGGTCAAAAATAAGTCGAAAATCAAGAGAGAGAAAAGTACGTTTGGGGCTTTAATTAGTTATTAA
>NW_017155104.1:0-2584 GCF_001652005.2 Ceratina calcarata
ATTTATCATTTTAATCTTTATATCAACACATAGACAACGAAGTACGTACCTCTATCCTGCAATAAAAATATAAAACGTTATAAATATACACACTCAACTGATTCCTAAATACTCACCTGTATATATACTGTACTCCTCTATCCACTCCCAATCCCCTTCCTATTCGTTAATTCCTTCCTATTTATGTCTTCTACAATCCCCTGTATCTTGTCCTGAATGAATGGTCGAGTGAATGATGGGCTGTCGCATGTGTTGGGGGAGGCTGGGAGTGCTCCTGGTATTTCAGTGGCGTTGTTTCCGTGCTGTACTGGGGGCTGATGTGTGCCTGGCACTGCCAAGGCCTCTCCTGCACATGACGGCTGGGAATACCCCCTTCGGGCCTTGGCCAGGACTTACATCTTGGGTTGGGGTGTCGAAGCCCCAACTGTGCTGACGAGCGAGTGTCTCCCGTGCGTGTATACCCGGAGGATTAAGAGTAAGCGCAAGGTCGGCGGAGTACCGCCGAGTGTGGAGACCACGGGTGCACCCACCTGCGTGCTGCCCGCTCCCTGATGTATAAGCGGTATAAAACACAACTAATGGATTTCTTTAAAAAAACAAACAAAAACCAATCTCCTAAATCTACAGTAAAAACAAAAAGCCCTTTGTCTCACTTGGAGAAATCTCTTAGCGGTAATACTACCGCATTTGAAAACACAGACATCAACGCCAGTCATAAATCTTCGACGAACCCCTCAGTTGACGATGATGGTGACTCGACTTCCACTAAATCCGGTGATACTAGAAACAATGAACGTTTGGGCTCCTCCTCGTACGTTCTGGGACACACTCTACGACATACTCTCGCGCGTACTCCTCCACTGGATAAGCGTTGTCTTGCAGCCGATGATTCGTTTGCGAAAGCGCTTCCAGTCTCATCTTCTTCCATCAAACGCAAAAGAGCTCTTGCCTCCAGGAGCAATGAAACAGAGGGAATAAACGTTTCTAAATCCTCGCAGAACAGTAGCCGGGGAAAAAAGAAGGCGCATAAAAGATGTGACCCCGATACTGAAGACCGTATCTCTCTCTGCTCTGATGACGACAGAACAAGCATCACGTCCTTCGACCACGACGAAACTTCCNCCTGATGGAAAAAATCAGACCGCTTTTCTCTCCTGATGACGTCAATATAACGTGCCCTAAAAAATACAAAGAATTGCTTATCACGAATCTTGATTTAGCTTCGACTCACCAAGAGATTAATAAATCTCTACTTACCATCTGCGGCGGAAAAGAAAACTTTATTCTAGGCCCAATCCGTCCGAACACTAGAGGCACTGCCACGGTATGGTGTAAGTGCGACGAATCCGCTGCTTACAAAATCCTTGCCAAAAAATCCTCTCTGATCGGGTGGTCCACCGCCAGATTTCTACCACTGGAAAAGAGACCCATCCAGTGCTTTAAATGTTGGGAATATGGCCACGTTCGGAATCAATGCACATCAGAAATCGAGATGAATGACTGGTGTTACAAATGTGGACATAGCGGCCACCCTGCTAATACCTGTTCATCGTCTATCGCTATCTGCAAATTATGTGAGCGTCATAAACTTAATGATAAGCACAAAATGGGTACTGCAGAATGCTCATCCTTTCAAAACTACAAAAAAGGTATAAATAAAATACCTACCCGAGCAAATCGTCTGCTCTCCAACGATGTATCTGTCAACCGTACCGAGGCGGAGGACCTTAGAGCAACGAAACACTAACATGTCCTCACACCTTCCTGCAAATAACAATATTAATAAACTCCCATGTCTAAATCATAAAATCCTCACGCATTTCATTCAAACGAACCTGAATCACTCATCAGCAGCCCAATCGCTCTTAGAGAGATATGTCGTCCAAAGAAATATCAGCGTTGCCATCGTTTCTGAACCATATAACCCCTGCAGATCTGGATGGTTCGGTGACAAGGCGAACAACGCTGCGATTATTATAGAAAACACTCCTTCTCCTTCACAACCAGTCAGACTAGTTACGTGTAAAAACAACGTTGTAGCAATCATCACCCGATTAACTCTCATAGTTTCAGTATATTGCTCCCCCCAATGAAAACCGAATGCTGTTCGAAGAACGGCTCCGAAACATATCAGAGATCATTAACCAGAGAAGAGATCTCCCAACTATCATTGGAGGCGACTTTAATGCGGCCTCCTCTGCATGGGGATGCTCTAGAAGTAATATAAGAGGAAAGATCCTCATTGACTGGGCCCAATCAAATAACCTGTTCATAATAAATCGAGGCAATAAACCCACCTGTGTTCGCACTCAAGGTACATCAATCGTGGACATCACCTTTGCAAACAAGCCAGCTGCTTCACATATTCATAATTGGTGTGTCGAGGAGACAGAAAATCTGTTTGACCACCGATATATCACCTTCTCCTTCTCTACACCTTCACCAGATACTAGAAGGGACAGAGACTGCCTATTCCCCAGATGGAATCTAAAGTCATTCAAGGAAGATATATGTGAGGCTGCCGCTGTGGCAGATGCATGGTGCAGATGCATGATGCAGAACCGAACGGCTTCTCCATTCTATA
>NW_017155105.1:0-251 GCF_001652005.2 Ceratina calcarata
ATAATATGCTGTTCATGAACATAAAATGTTACTTATTAATAATTTATATTAATTAATTACTAATGAATTTAACTTAGTCTTGTCAGCCAAAAAGTAGGACTTGGTTTACATTTTGAAGAACATAATCGTTCATTCCTCCATGCCCTTGCACATTAATGAAATATTTCATTTCATTACCAGTCGACCTCATATTCCTCTAAAAGCTTAAATTAATACACAAAATTAATACATAAAATGAATACACAATAAAC
>NW_017155106.1:0-251 GCF_001652005.2 Ceratina calcarata
TTAAAGACATCGTCATTTGAAAAGCGATTTCCACGGTCGTGCAAATTGCATCCGACCACGAATCTGCTCAAGGAGCAGCCACAGCTTTGTAAAAATTAAATCTCCCAAAATAACGATTGGAGTGGTATATATTCCTCCAAATATCAAGGTCACTCCCGATGACTTGACAAATTGATCAGTACTGGTGCCCCCTTCGTAATAGGAGGAGATCTAAATGCAAAGCATAGTTCCTGGAATAATTTCGTATGTAA